>NW_026516821.1:0-89367 GCF_025766255.1 Zychaea mexicana | reverse complement strand
TTATTTCTTAATTTATATTTTAATATTGACCAATAAAAAAATGAAATTAAAAATTTCATTGGTAAAATAAAATGATCATATGATCATTTATTTTGGATATGATTTTAACAATGATAACTTTGTTTATCCAATACGTAAAAATATAAATGAAAATCTAACTATTACTGAAGAACATTTTAATAATACATTTGGAAGCTTTAGAAGTAAAATTGAAAATCAGTTTTCTGAAATTGGCAATAAATTTTATCGATTTAATAATAATAAATCAATTGTAAAAATAGATAATATTAAATTTTATAACCTCCAATTTCAAGTAGCTTGTTTATTAAAGAATATTACAAAATTCGTTGAATTATTTAATATACCTGTTTTACCTCACCATAAATTATGGCATAGTCATGATTTTGATTTTCCTATTGAAAAAAATTAATTGATATAGTTGTTAGTAGTAATAAACAAAATAAAGATAAACTTGATAGAATGGTACAACTACAAAATGATTTATTAAATATGACAGTATCAAATAATACAATGGTTATAGATAATGATAGTGAATCAGATGAATTAAAAAATAGTGAAAATGATAATGATATTCCTAATTTTAATGAACGTACTAGGAAAAGAAGAAGAAATATAAAAGGTAAACAGCGTGCAACTGCATCATATGAAATAGAAAGTATTGTTGGACATAAAAAGGAAAATTTACCAACAAAAAATTTGTTACCAATAGTTTTTATACAAAAACAGTTGGTAATGCATATGCGCCAAGTCAAGAAGCGATTACTGGATCCAGTATTGTTGTGCTTGAACGTCAGGGTCAAAGAAGCCAAAAGAAGTGATTGCCTTCCAAATGCATTTGACATATTCGTCCTCTTTGGTGTCATCGTTCTCTTCCAGTGGTTGTAACGCCATTTCACACTGCTCAAAGATTTCTTGAACAGAATCGTCCAACGAAGGGAAAACATCCCCTCCTACTGTTTCTATTTCTGCAAGCTCTTGCTTTGTTAGCAAGTCTTGCCAGCAATCATCCTTGGGATCGATTATGAATGAGTGGACAGTACTGTACATTATTCACATTTGCAAACCATTGTAAGAGTTTAATGTGGTGGGTAGTAAAAAATTTGGATGTCAAAATCTTTAGACTTACTGCTCATAATCGCACTCCATTCCGTATTGAAACATAATATCTTCTAGGTAGACTTTGGCACCGTCTTCCTTGGTACGCAGCAACCACTTTTTCTCTTCTTCCATGCCTTCGTAATCTTTTTTGAAGCGGTCTTTTGCTTCGGCCGTCAATTCCCACGAGCTACTTTTCGATGTCTGTGTTGATGTCGTGGGTCTGCTTCTTTTCGACGAGCACTGTTCCTTTTTTTTGTTCTGTATCTGTGTTTTGATGTCGTCCCAGTCGATATTTTTCTATTTTGAATAAATCAGTAAGAGGTTGCATTTGATAAGTTTCGTGTCACTCACATCTACTATGTTGTCGACGTTCAACTGCTTCGCTACAATTTGATATCGCTTAATCCAGATACGCTTAATATCTGCGCGCAAATCAGTGTTTGCAGCTACTTCGTTACAGCGTGTGTAGAGAAAATCTCACAAAGAGGGTTCCTTTTCCGAGGCCATGCAGATTTTGACATATGTTTCGATTGCTAAGTGCACAGAGTACGATTAGTAAAGATTTTATTTGGAAACTGTTTCAACATACATTGCTGCGCTTTAAGTTCGCAATCAGTGCTAGTAGATGTTGCCATAGGAATAATGGTTGCCTTGAAAACGAAAGTATCCTTATTATGAGGTTTCTGTAAAGGTGGATTGGAAGGGCAGGAAACCGAATCTGAAAAATCGGGCAGGTCTATTTGCACACCCCCTCATGCACACCCCCAGTCACACCCAGGTAGGATTTCCGTTACACACACCCCGCTGACATTTCTTTCGTGCACACCCCCTCACACCCTTTTGACTGAAAATTGTGCAAAATATTTTGGTCATGCACATCCTTTATTAAAGTTACAGTAATGCAGCTTATTCCTGAAGCTATGCGAACTTGCAATAAAGAAATGATCTAGCATAAAGTATATGCTTAGATAGAAATATATATGAAACACGTCTTTACCTATCATCATTGTATATGGGTATACATAGGACGGACAGTTTTATTATGTAAAAATCCAGGAACATTGATGTGATACAAACGCGCTTTTATTTTTTAAAATTTCTAACTACCTCATTACTGCTCATTTATATGCAATGTCAAAAACAATGACCTCAATTCTAGAAGAACTTAGCACTACATGGGATGGATTCGATGCCGCAAAGACTGCCTGCTATGTATGGGGCAAAGAAAATGGTGTCTCGTTGCGTACTATTAGAAGTAATAAGACGGGAAATAAGAGGAAGCTCCAGATTGCTTGCAAGCATTATGGTGAGCCAGTCAACAAGGGCGTATGTGAAGAGCAGAAGACCACGACAAGACAAATGGTTATTGTAGATGACGAGGGCACGGCCATTGCATCATCCAAGGGTAAAAAGATCGACACTCGTCAAAGGGACTCTCAGCGGTTTGGTTGCAAATTCGAAATGATCCTTCGTCCTTTGAACCAGACCAGCAACCAATGGCACATAGTCTCTTTCTATGATGGCGGTCATAACCATGAGTTGGCAAACGAGCTTTCGTCGTACCCTATGCTCCGTAAACTCGATCACGATGAGGAGGTCGTTATGAAGATGGTACAGGCGCATGCAACCAACAAAGCTGTATTGTCGTATCTTGCCAGCAAGAACAAGATTGCTCATCCTAAGGACATCACCAATCTTCGTCAGCGCATCTTCAACAACGACCCAGATCATGCAATGTTCCAGCTAATCAAAAAGCTTCAAGAAGACGAGTACGAAGTCCAATGGAAAGCAAAACAAGAAGGCGACAAACGCTTTTTGCAGTCTCTCTTCTTTGCGCACAGATCGGCAATCGCACTCGCTCGCCAATTCCCGGAAGTTGTTACCTTGGACGCCACTTACAAGACAAACAAGCACCGGTTGCCATTTATCAACATTGTTGGAATGGCAATATCGGATATCCCCAATTGATGACTTTCTGCATTGCTGGCTGCTGGGTATCAGAGGAAAACAACGACAGCTACGATTGGGTGATTCGCAACCTTCAAACTGTCGTTTGGCCACTTGATCAGGTTTCGTCCCCTGGTGTGTTTGTAACAGACAGCGAATCTGCTTTGACCGGTGCTCTTGACCGCGTTTTTCCAACAGCGAAGAAGATCCTATGCAAGATCCTTATACGACGCAACTTCAGGGTCAACCTACGCAAGCTTTTTGATGTCAAGGACCATTACGAGGAACTGAAGAAAGCTATCAATTTTTTAATGGCTAGTGAGTATCAAGACAAGTTCAACGATATGCGATCCACGATTTCGAACGAGAAGCTCGAAGAAAAGGCAATGAAGATGTATGAGGAGGCTGCTCAAATAGCAAAAAGACCCGACGTTGTCATGGACTATTGGCAAAGGTGTGTAAAATTGAATAAGCACGGATTTTTTGACCACATGATACTTGGACTTCAACATGTTTTTTCGGTATACAGAAAGCTTGCTTCAAAAGACAAGTGGGTAGGCAATCGTCTCACTTATGTAAAGCATTTCGGAAATGACAGCACAAATAGAGTCGAAGGGACGCATGCTAACATGAAAAGGCAATTATGTCCTCAAGTGGCAATCTCCTAACTGCCTTTACGCAAACTGACGAGTTTTATCGATTGAAGGTTTATCTCTTATAGTAATTATATTGATCCGTTAGTGACGCGGCTCTTACATGCTTTCTTCCTTATATTAGAACTTGAATTGGAAGCGCCAGATCGACAAGGAACGTTTTGGCGGAAACTCGCATATCCCACCACAGCAAAAGCAGCGTTTGGCAGCTTTGGAACGTAAAACTTCCAAGTTCGCTTTCTATGCCATCCGTGACGAGCTAACAGTCAATAATCCGTTAAAGACTGATCACTGCCAATGTGCAATCAAGTATCATTATGATATTCCGTGCTGCCATGTGCTTCCACCATAGGGTGAAATCCCATTAAGCTTAATTCCCAGACGCTGGCACCTTTATCCTGAGAAAACGGCATCTCAAGGTAGTCATGGCTGTTATGTAAAAGCTGTTATATTTATAACGTACAGTAGCTGATTTTTGTTGTTATTAGGAAAACCAAACACAACAAGCAATAGCAATAGCAACATTTTGGCGATGACTGGTTCATTTACAGCCCCAAGCCTGGAATCGCAAATCGAAGGAGAGCTCACACGCCTCAACAATCTTGTACACCGCTTTCCAGATAATCAACAACGTGCAAACTCTCCTCGCGCACCTAAAATCTATCAATGATGGTATGTTCATCGACGTTGAGCAGCTTCAGCAGCCAAAATCAATCCCCAAAAGCACCCAAAAACCACAAAGCAGCAGCAACAAGCGTGAGCTGATCGCTTTAGAGCATCAAGACTCTCAAAGCCGAAAGAAAGCAAACACCGGCATTGGTCGTGATGCTGCAGCAATATAGTAAAGTTTTATGCATTAAGATGTATAGCCGATTCTTTATTTAAATTCTTAATATCTATAGGAACGGAAAGATGGAGCCAACAACAACAAATGAAGCAAACAACATGGCACTTACCATCCCTCCTCCTCCAAAAATTCGCTTTGTACCCAACCTCAACCTTGTTTGCAAATGGATCCCTCCATCAGCTGTTGAATTGATGCATAATCCCATGCCAGATGGTAACTGTGGCTTTCGGGCCTTAGCTGTTGAGCTGTATAACACAGAGGAGCGATACATCGATGTCAAGACCAAGATGCTCGATCAGTACCTCTCCAACGCCAATACGCTTTACTAATACTACGACAAGGGTCGTTTACTAAAAGTACTCGATCCATATTCAAGTGAATGGTTCATCTCGCCTGAATGCAGTCAAATTGCCGCTGATACGTTCGAAACGCCAATTGTTATAGATGGCGCACAATCGCACATTTTCTTCCCTTTAACAACCAACCCAGTACACGCCAAGAGCACCGACCCGATCGTCCTCCAGCTTATTGGAAACCACTTCATACTCGTTATGACCAAAAACGACGCAGCTATCTAGTGGCCTGAAATATTGCCTGAGGGTCGTGAACCACACAAAAGCAATCGCAATGATCCTTGGTATCCACTTTTTGAAGATTCATTTGAGCGGTCTATTCGACCGTTTCCCGATTTCACGATTCCTAATGACGAAGAAGTGCATCCCATTCACGCATTTGATTTTGAGGGCGAAGACTTAACCACCTGTAACCAAAATAATTAATCAGCTACTTGACACTTGATCCTCTTACTTTTTCGCTACCTTTCTTACTTTCCCTGCCACTTTCTCTTTTTTTATTCTTTTTGCCAACACCTTATACTTAGACTAATGGACGAATCCTGTATCAATTTTCTTTATGCATACTGCTAATTCTTTTCAGTCAAAAGGGTGTGAGGGGGTGTGCATGAAAGAAATGTCAGCGGGGTGTGTGTAACGGAAATCCTACCTGGGTGTGACTGGGGGTGTGCATGAGGGGGTGTGCAAATAGACCTGCCCGATTTTTCAGATTCGGTTTCCTGCCCTTCCAATCCACCTTTACAGAAACCTCATAATAAGGATACTTTCGTTTTCAAGGCAACCATTATTCCTATGGCAACATCTACTAGCACTGATTGCGAACTTAAAGCGCAGCAATGTATGTTGAAACAGTTTCCAAATAAAATCTTTACTAATCGTACTCTGTGCACTTAGCAATCGAAACATATGTCAAAATCTGCATGGCCTCGGAAAAGGAACCCTCTTTGTGAGATTTTCTCTACACACGCTGTAACAAAGTAGCTGCAAACACTGATTTGCGCGCAGATATTAAGCGTATCTGGATTAAGCGATATCAAATTGTAGCGAAGCAGTTGAACGTCGACAACATAGTAGATGTGAGTGACACGAAACTTATCAAATGCAACCTCTTACTGATTTATTTAAAATAGAAAAATATCGACTGGGACGACATCAAAACACAGATACAGAACAAAAAAAAGGAACAGTGCTCGTCGAAAAGAAGCAGACCCACGACATCAACACAGACATCGAAAAGTAGCTCGTGGGAATTGACGGCCGAAGCAAAAGACCGCTTCAAAAAAGATTACGAAGGCATGGAAGAAGAGAAAAAGTGGTTGCTGCGTACCAAGGAAGACGGTGCCAAAGTCTACCTAGAAGATATTATGTTTCAATACGGAATGGAGTGCGATTATGAGCAGTAAGTCTAAAGATTTTGACATCCAAATTTTTTACTACCCACCACATTAAACTCTTACAATGGTTTGCAAATGTGAATAATGTACAGTACCGTCCACTCATTCATAATCGATCCCAAGGATGATTGCTGGCAAGACTTGCTAACAAAGCAAGAGCTTGCAGAATTAGAAACAGTAGGAGGGGATGTTTTCCCTTCGTTGGACGATTCTGTTCAAGAAATCTTTGAGCAGTGTGAAATGGCGTTACAACCACTGGAAGAGAACGATGACACCAAAGAGGACGAATATGTCAAATGCATTTGGAAGGCAATCACTTCTTTTGGCTTCTTTGACCCTGACGTTCAAGCACAACAATACTGGATCCAGTAATCGCTTCTTGACTTGGCGCATATGCATTACCAACTGTTTTTGTATAAAAACTATTGGTAACAAATTTTTTGTTGGTAACAAAAATTTAAATTAATTATAAAATTGAATTTTATTTTTAAATAAAAACAAAATCATCCAAAGATTTAAATTATTTATAAAATTGAATTTTATTTTTAAATAAAAATAAAATCATCCAAAGGTTTAATAATGGTTGCACTTAATGATTATCTCCCACTTAACCATATTCAAATTCAAAAATATTTATGTGAAGAAATAAATATTTTTATAGAATCTGAATTTGATCATTTCTTAGAAAACGAAAAAAAATTAATAAAAAATTCAAAAGAAACATTTTCGTCAGATTATTTTCTATACCTTAGTATGAATAATGATTTCTGTATGCATAAGTTCAAAAAAGGAAAACATAAGGGTAGATTCTGTTCCCGTAAGATTAAAACTAATATACCTGAAGGTACTAAAAAAGATTTTCTTTATTGCAAACATAGTAAATTACATATTCCTAAAAAACGGACAGTATTAAATAATAGTAAAGATATAGAAATTAAAAAGCTACCTATAAAAATTGAAAAAAAAAATCAAAAAAAAAGAAAACCTATAAAAATAGGTTTAGGTAATCCTTTTTTTCTATGCTTTAATAATATTCTTCCATAAATGTTTTATATAATATTATATAATGTTTTTTATAATATACCTAGACTATGTTTTTCAATATATGCTTTTAATAATTCTTTTTGATTAAACATATCAGATAAATTATGATTTATTTTATTCATTGATAAAATTATTTAATTTTTCATAAAAAATATGATGCATCACATTTAAATCATTTATATATTCTGAAATCATTATAGGAGAATAATCAATATCTATAATTTTTGTTATAAATAACAAAATTATGATATTTCTTTATTCTGTCAAGTTAGGCGTCGACCTAAAGGTCTAGCCTAAAGGAGGGGGTGCTCACTACCGTTCCGCTACTTTAAGAAATTTTTATCTTTATAAAAGTTACAAAAATATTTAAAAGTTACAAATTTCATTAAAAGTTACAAATTAAAAAAAAATATATCTTTATTTAAATAAATCTTTTTTAAAGTTATTAAATTAAAGGATATTACAATTTATAAATAAGTTATAACTTTTTTATTTTCTTTTAACTATAAATTAGATTTCATAGAGGTTATTTTTTTATTAAAGATAAAATTCAATTTGCTACCATTTTAAATTTTTGTTACCAACAAAAAATTTGTTACTGATAGTTTTTATATGAAAATAGTTGGTAATGCATATACCCCATAGACCGCTACAATTGAAAACGTGCTCTCATTTGCATCGATTATCTTGGAGGCATCTGGAGAATACGCTGATATTCTGGTATTATATGTATAAATTAACGATATGTACGTACTCATAAATGCAATTAGAAACCTTTAAAATCAGCAACATACATGTTTATAAGCGATTCTTTGATGAAGGTTGAGTCGACTTTGTCAGCGATTGCGCTGCAGGAGTTAAGATTTTTATGAGCAGCCTAAAATATATCATCAGTCAATTAGAGCATTTTTCTCGACAAGATTACATTCTATATAAAATTGCACCTTTTCGAATTGACTTAATGCTTTGATAACTGAATCTGATAGCTCTTCAACAGGATATCGGCCATTGCACTCTTCCACCATCAGCTCCCACGTCTGCTCGTCAAAACCATATTCAAGCGATGAGCTTGGATACACGCTTTCTAGACCATCGATCAAGAAGATGCCATTGATTGACCTAGTGGAAATCAAGTATATTAGTCATATGTTTAAAGCCCTCATAGATGATAATACACTTACATTTCCTCCTGGTACGCATCCAACATTCCTTCTTTGCCTTTCTCGATGCTCAGATCACGGTACTCAAGAAGCTTTTCTGTAACTGGCACCTCTCCGACTACCCACTATAACGAGCTGGTTAGTATCAATCACATAAATTTACTGACAGTCGCATTACCTTATCAGTACTTTCATGCAGTACTACAGGCTCGACGTGTTCGGTCAGCGCAATCGTAATCTTCTTCCGCTAATTTGAAGAAAATTTTATTAAGTACACATACTTTTGAACGTATATATACACTCACCACTCACTGGCACCCCTGCACATGTATATAATTACTCTTATTGCTTAGTACTTACTCTTTTGGTGGTACTCTCCGTACTTGATTTCACGCTATTGCTGTTGCTGCTCTCGCACTGTGGTGGCAAAGAGGACGGGGAAGAAGATGATGATGATGCTGTAGCTGATGATATTGATGAAGACGATGAGGCCCTTTTGCGGCTTTTTGGCAGAGCTTTCTGTATCATAGCAACTTAACCTATGAGATTCTTTTTGACATCACACAAAATATAGATTACCTTAAAAGGTGAGCGCACCGCATCCCAGTCCGGCTGGTCCTTTCTGAAGTTCTAAAACTTCCTGTTCAGCAACTCGGAATACACTGACGAAAGAAAACTAGAACGAAAATATTCGTACACACCTTGATTCCCCTCTCCGTAACTAACTCCGTAAACTTGCTGTTCCAGAACCTTCTTACATCAACATCCTCTCCACGCGAAAACTTGTCAATTATGTCTGAATTTTCCTCGATGAAGGATTTCAAAGACACGACGCCTTTTGCTTTCGCGACATACGCATCAAAATCTAGAGCACACATTCAGTACTATGTATATTCCAGCTTCCATACGCATTTCCAGCTTACATTCGGTGATTTGTTCAAAGTTATTGTTCGCCATTTTGGCATGCACTTGTTCGACGTCGCTATTGGAACCTTTGCTTCTGAGACAAGCCCACTCACCATCGAAACCGCCGCAGCGTTGTGACAGCCTTCGTCGGGGTTCTCTGGAGTTGCTCTATTTATCAAGAAAAATTACGTCAGAGGAATTTTTAGTCAGTCACAAGCACAGAGAAATTCCAAGTCCTATATTGCAAGTCCAACAACTGTATCTAGAAAAAATATGCTAAGTCCAACCAAGAGTATCAGAAAACAAAATATATGATGTAATAAGTATCTTTGCTAAAAATTTATAATGATCTTTATTGTTGACGAGAGGGACGTGCATTTGGATTGATAATTTTTTCTATGTCTGTGTATAGCCTTTTTTGTAGAACAATCATATTCTCTAGTTGTGTTGTAGATATGTTTGTTTTGTTTTTTGCAAATAGATTATGGAGAGTAATTAAAATCTTTCAGATTCTCAATTTACTCTTAATAACTAACTACCGTTAGTTTAGGATTCCTTCGGAAAGACCAGCTAGTGCTTCAAAAAATCAAAGATTTTTCTTGCACTGCACCCCCACACATAAGAAAGGATGTAACCGATTCGGTTGAATACAACCGAGATAATTAATATTTTAATTTCATTAAAATATTATATTATCAAACATATAAAAAACAATAATTCTTATTGATTTTTAATGTTTTCGGTTAGCCACCTATCAACTTGATTTTTTGAGCGTTCATATTCGGCGAGCAGATCATTTCTATGCTGCTGCTGCTGCTGCTGTAAAGATGGTGGTGGTAGTTGCACAGATGCTGTTAATGTTGTTGACGACGAAAATAATGAAGATGATGAAGAATAAATAATAAGTTTAGATTATGACAATAAATTATATTTTATAAAAAGAATATAATTGTAAAAATTAAATGGAAATTATAACTTTATATTTTTATATGAAGAAATATTTTAGTTTATTTTAATTTTTATATTAGTTAATTATATTTTTATGATTTTTTTTTAAATTTAAAAAAAAGTTTTTTTTATTTTGTTTTAGAAAAAATAATTACCATTTAGTGTTTATTCATATTGAATAAAAAAATATAAAACAAAACATAATTTATTTATTAATTGAACTGGGCGGAACGGTAGTGAGCATCCCCTCCTCTAGGCTAGGAACACTTGGACGACGCCTAGCTTGATTATGAGATATAGAGGTAATGGTCGATGGGGGTGTCGAGCCATTACGAGTAAATTAACAATAACAAGAACTTTCCTTAAACATAATTTATTATTTATTTTACTGTTATTATTTATTCATCTTGTAAAGTACGCCAAAAAAAATTAAAAAAAAAATGGTGGATTTGGTGGATTTAAAAATATTACTAATAGAAATACTATAAAACATGATATTTAAAAACAAGATATTATTTTTATCCACCAAAAAATAGAAATGGTGGAATTTTAATTCCACTAGAAGAATAAATAATAAGTTTAGATTATGACAATAAATTATATTTTATAAAAAGAATATAATTGTAAAAATTAAATGGAAATTATAACTTTATATTTTTATATGAAGAAATATTTTAGTTTATTTTAATTTTTATATTAGTTAATTATATTTTTATGATTTTTTTTTAAATTTAAAAAAAAGTTTTTTTTATTTTGTTTTAGAAAAAATAATTACCATTTAGTGTTTATTCATATTGAATAAAAAAATATAAAACAAAACATAATTTATTTATTAATTGAACTGGGCGGAACGGTAGTGAGCATCCCCTCCTCTAGGCTAGGAACACTTGGACGACGCCTAGCTTGATTATGAGATATAGAGGTAATGGTCGATGGGGGTGTCGAGCCATTACGAGTAAATTAACAATAACAAGAACTTTCCTTAAACATAATTTATTATTTATTTTACTGTTATTATTTATTCATCGATGCTGGTAATGATGATGATGATGACGATGATGCTGTTGCTGTTGAATGGCGAGGAAAACTTTGGTTTATGATTACTGGAATGGTGGTGTTATATGCGATCAGATATATATGCTTGCATGGCTGGTTACGCTTTTTAAAATCTTCACAACTGCAAGAACCAATAACGCCATTGCTATCTGTTTCTTCAAACTTTAAAGTATACAATGCAGAACTAGTAAAAGATTGACAGGTAACCTATTGCCACAGTACAATTAGCAATTGTAAAAGTAAACGCACACATACAGAAACGATACATACAAGATCATCATGAATAGTTATCATCCGGTCAGCTTCATCTGGTAATTTTTTGCAAGCTTCTTTTTTCCTTTGTTGAGCTTCTCTAGTCGCTGTTGTTTCTTCAACACCAGCCAAAACACGCAGGACTTGAGCACGATAGTCATTTTCGACCAACTGCGTCAACACATAGATTACACGATCAGCACGATGATTGCGACTGTATGGAAGATATTTGCGTTTAAGTTTGGAATGCCAGCTTTCGATCAGATTATTTGTATGGAAGGACGCATTCTAAATATACGACCGTAAATAACATTGAAGCGCAAAATAAAGCTAAAACGAGCCTTAAACGTACCTCTCTCCAAGCCTTGCACCAAAGATGATGCTTAGGATACCAATAGTCCAGCACATAGCCATAAAATTCAAAATGCTCGTATGTATCTCGCCATTTTTTACCAAATTCATCCCAAGCCTGCACAAATTCAACGACAGTTTTGCAATTCATCAAAGCACCAAGGGCAGAACGAGCTTCATCTCTTCTTTTCTTCGTATCGGCTGTTGACAGAGTAGTTTTGATCTATAACCCAACATATAGAAAAAAGAAGGTTATATTGAATATACGATAATGTGGCTAACTAAAAGGTACCTTGGACGTGATGTGCTTTTCCCATGCTCTTTTGATGTGCCAATGACACAGAAGAACTTGAACTTGATGACCATAAACTGCTCTGATGCTGTTAATTTCAACTGGACTGCAATCGATCATGATCCTTGTTGGTGTGTATTCGATTCTGTCTCGGAGCCATCGAAACCATACTTGCAAATTTTCACTATCTTCATTATCTGTGATCATAAACGCAAGAGGGTAACCTTGTCCAGTAACTGTATGCTTGGCAACGATAGAAAACAGATACGCATCAGCCCGACCATTGATGATAGATTTGCAAGTCTTGTGTGTGGCATCAATACAGATCTCATTTAGATTCTTGAGCAGCTATAAAGCACATACGCATCTTAATATACGAACATTGCATTATATTTAAGTATATATCTTTTCTTACCAAAGCTTGTCGTGGTGATATCCATGCAACAACAAAAGTAGAATCCGTGATATATTCCAACGTTTGATAACCTTGATCTTATAAAAAGAGAAGCCACTTGACTACACTTTCTTTATCGATTAAATCTTTTCTTGCTAATCTTGACTGTTGGTTGGCGATGATATTCATGACATGATGCTGCTTCACACGTAAGGCTTCCGGGAACGGTCCTTCGCCTTCCTCGAGCTGATACCACAGGTTAGCATCTCTACAAGTTATCATCATAGTTTTGCTTTACATGTATAGATGATACTTACATCTTGAAGTTGTTTATCAGTCAAACGCAGATGTTCCTGAATTTGATCCCACTCCAACTTGTTATTGACAAGTTCTTCGATCCATTTACGTGTTTCAGCGGGGAGTTGTGAGCGAGTTGCATTGGTTATCTCGGTAGGGTCATGGTGTTGATGTTGCCAGTGATATACAAGTTTGATTTTGCCTGAGAATAAGTATTGAATACGGTATCGAGCACGACAATTTACTTTAATAGATGGTTTTGCAAGTCGACGTTTTTTATGGGAGCAGGTTCAGTTGAGCCTATAGGCAGAGCAAAGACAGCTGGAGCCGATGTTTCTCTTGAGTGATCACAAAAAAAAGTGATACTACGTTCAACTGTCCGAGGACGGCCGGCATTATTTCGGCGTGCATCTGAAGCCTTGGGTACGGAGATGTACTTGTTGTTGGTGATGAAGTTGGCATGCTGCTTGGGGTTTTCTTTGACCCACTCGTCAAGTTGTTGCTGGTTGTCAAACGTCTCTGTAACTACTTCGGTCGGGTAGGTGGGAAAGACACGGACAAGGTATCCAAGGCTATCAGATGCAGAGGCCATTGTTGTAGGTGAGCAATTGACCAAACAACAAAGGTACAGTTGCGACGCGTCGCTGTGGGAACTTGAAAAACTTCTCTGACGTAATTTTTCTTAATGAATAACGAAACCGGGCTGTAGGCTAAAGTAGAAACAAGAAATGACTAAAGACTTTGCTGTAATAGCGTTTACTAAACGCTCTTTCCTACATATTAACGGTGTTTTTTTACTGCTATAAAAAGATTGAATTACCTGAAGATGTAATACTATCTAGTATGAACAGTGAAACCATTTTCACGCATTTCTAGGAACAACAGTTTGTCGTCATTTGAGATTTCGTAACTTAGTTGCTGTATTGTGGAGGATGTGGATCAAGCAGCAGAAGAAGTGAAGGGGTAGAAGAAGAGGATTAAGTAATAACCGTTGTTGATAGGGTTGCATGATGGTGGCTAGTAGTAGTAATAATCGTAACAGTTCCATATTTATGGCAACAATACTGTCATTCAACTTTAGTTGCATGAGACATAGTCGTTCATCATGCTACTACCAAAGATTTCCTGCCAAGAGTGCTCCATTACACAGTACCTCTCACTCCTCCCGTACCAGTTCCAACCATCCGTTTCGTCGTTGTCCAGCGCTCCTCTTCCTTATCCCGTAGTCTCCAGTTTTATAACGAACATCCTTCTCTTGTCTATATCCCTTTCATTGTCCGATACATATAGGCAAATAAAGACTGGTCCACGGTCACGTACATAAACAAAAAGGAGTGCTCCATTACAAACTTCTTACTTGGCAAATCGACTATTGAATCCGATGAGCACAATGCCGATGTTCCATGTAAGCTGTGACAACGGGAAAAGGCAGAGTTCTCTACTAAAACAGGCACGGAAAGGGGAAGGGGTAGCTCTTCCACCCTCCTGCCAAATTTGCGTTTTTTTGAGTTTAAAATTCAAGTTTTGCATAATATATAGACCGCATTTTCGTGTCAAAACCTTTCTTTTTCCTTATGGGTTACTTTGAAAGGATCAACGCTGAAAACTGGGATGTAGCGGAAGCTACATCTCAGTACCAGAATGCAAGTCCCTCGGCAAGTTTCCGAATGATGTTAAATTCTTTTGCCAAAGAATTACGTGACATCATTCAGCGTGGACCCCCGAAAAAGCCGCAAAAGCCAGAGAGCTAAGAATACGTTGGAAGGTAAATTCAAAATGTTCATTTTTTTAATAACACGATTCCACGACAAGAAAGCTCATACTTTATTACAATTAGACGCTGGTGAAATCAATCGCCAAAGAAAAGTTTGATTTTGAGGTAATAAGTCTCATGAAATAATGCAAATGTATTTTTTGAATGTTGGATCAGCTGTAAGTTGACCGTGTAAACATCATGTATGTCTTTTATGACAGTGGCATGAGGCAGTCATGAACCCAACAGCGTCACTGTCAACCGCCACACCATCACAGACGACAGCAGCAACACCACTATCACTACCACCGTCCTCAACGTCCGCAACCTCACTACCACCGTCCTCACCGTCCGCAACCTCACTCCACCGTCCTCACCGTCCGCAACCTCACTACCACCGTCCTCATGGACACTGGGAACAGCAGCAACAACATCAATACCACCGTCCTCACCATAGAAAAAATTAAAAATAATATTATCGTTACATTGCTTCACAAACTATCGAATTTTTATATCTTATTAATTTCACTATCTTTTCGCACTATGGCTTTATTATCACTTGGCAAATTGTCTTGGCTTTTCTTCTATCAAACAGAAAGAGAGGGGAAATATGATGGCAAAGCATTTGTTCAGTCACGCTCTTCTAGAATTCGGACAAGATAGGGCATATCCATATAAGCTGAGTAAAGGATGAGAAAAGAGAGAGGGGGAAGGGCTATATTCAATACAGAGATTACAGTTACAAAGAAAATATGTTGCTGGCAGTCTATACTACTACTGCCGCCACAATTATCACAACCATCGGTGGCGGTAATATCACCGTCTTACAGTATCTTAATCCTCGTCTATATCTCCATTTCCGCTTCTATCCGAAACGACACTCCCAGTCGCTAACCGTGCATCATCCACTAACTCAGGATTAAAGCGAACCGTGCAGCTTTGCGACTCATGGTTAACCATAAATCATACACACGGACGATTTAGTGCGATCCGCTCAGCAAGCATGACATCTAAGCTCTTGGGTCTGCTACGTGTTCATGAAGTAGCTGACTCAAGCCAAAGATCTTAAGGCAAATTCTGCACTGATATTGACTAGGGTTGCTCAATTGCAAGTATTCCAAAAGGTGATGTTCCGCTTCATTGGTGGGGTGCTGTCGTTTGGCTGCAAGAAAGTAACAGGACGCTCATCAACATCAATGTCATCATCTGGTCGGCTTGGACATCCATATTGTAAGAGTCGAAGAAGCTCAATTGCGCTTCTAAAGTCTTTGTCACAGTGTATACATCAACTTCGTTCTTGAGCCTGTTCTACTTCATCATGATAAGCGCAATTATCCTGTTGACCTTGTGCCTCTCAGTGGAAGCAGTTGTTGCCTACTTGGTCCTTCCTGCCGTCTTCGTTCTTCTCGTCGAGTTGACCAGTAATTCTAACTTAGAATTTGTTATGGACTTGATCTGACGTGTGTATTTTGCAATATGTAAAAAATGAAACAAGTTTATATGAAATGTCCCAGAAAAGAAACAAGTAAAGTAAAAGAGGAAACTACCTCGTGTTTCAAATCGTTTCGGGACCCCACAGATCATATGCTCGTTAGAAATATAAAAGCTACCTTTGGCTAGAAGAGTCTCTCGATCATGCTCGGAAGGAGCAGAAGATTATTGTGGCCATTACGAGGGCCGCTAAATTTTTTAAAAACTGAACATTCGGTATTGCCCGTGAAATGCAGGTTCATCTTCCACGTTGTAGCCTCTTAGCTAATATACTTGAACAAGTCAGATATTCTCACAAGTATTGCGGTTCCTTAATCAACAATGACCTTAGACTACTGTAACAGGCCAACAACTTCCCCATCTTCCACTCCTGTTAATACCAGCTTCTCCAAAGCAATCTTCATTTAATTTCCAAGAATTACTAAGTCATCCTCATACATGTTTTTTCCAGGGGCCAGCTGCTTTCTGATCCTCAACAAGGAATAACTCCGGGTGAGTTAATGTGACAGGACTATCAAACGCGACAAAGCCTTGCAGCATATGCGCTAAGTTTGTACCCTCGGCAGTAAGTGACTGAGATGAAGATGGTGGATAGGTAATCACAAGGGAATAAACAATGGATTATCCAAACTTAATGTTGATCAAGAAAGCATTTGATGTTACAGAAGGATTTACAAATCATGATGCATCTGGAGAAAATTCATAGTACAGCACTTGAAATATGGCTTATTATCGTCGATGATCAAGGCTGCATCGCTCTTTTTCGTATCCCACTTTGGTCGCCTGCAAGTTCTTCAAAGAATATTCAAGCAGCAACAGATATCCTACTCCTGATCATCCGCACGCCAATGCTTGCCTTGGCAAACCGCTTTGTCACCTATCGACATGTAAAAAGGGTAGTATCACTTGTATACTTAGGAGATGATTGTGAGTTGTTTTCGAAACCGAGTGGAGGCAAGGGAGAGCGGGAGCAACAAATGTATATGAAGGGATGGTGGATGGTCATGGTCGTTTAGATGAAAAGAATGTTCAATTACGCTGGTCTTTGGATAAACTGTGGTAAGCAGGATGAGTGAAATTATTTATTGGGTAAGAAAAATAATGCTTGTATGAGAGTTGAGAAAGCTTTGATGGTGGAGGTGAATGGTATTAAGAAGGTATGATGAAATTGAACGGGTGTGGAGAAAAGTTTTGGTGAAGGTGATGATAATAATAGTATTACAGAGAGATCAATGGGTACTGGTGGATTCCTTGCTTGACTCCTGTCTCTTGGATTTTGGTGGTGTGTAAGAGCGGACAATGTAGTCGGCACGAAGGGTTATACGCTTTTTTAAACGGTGGAAGGCAAAGCAGCGATCAGCGTTCGCCAAAACCAAGGACTGCGTAAATTGTTAGCATTAATACAAACGTGTAACTTGAACTGGCGCATAAAAGAGTAAAAAAGAATTTTACCCGCATGGTGGTCAAAGCAGCGTAGCAATTGGGCAAGCGAATAAAGTCGTGGTGATCCTGGGGAAGGAAGAATACAGATATGGGCACAAGTCGATATGTTGCTTGGTAGATAAGGTCCATTCCAAACAAGGTGCATCTGAATCCTATATTCACCTGTTAGGACCATGCTCAAAGCAACCTTTGTATCCTGGTCATGTGTTACAGGTTATGAAAGTCTAACATTACTTACCTTCGATTAATACAGTGGTCCCCCGCTTTTTGCAGCAGCGGTTTTTAGTGGAAAAAACTGCAAAAAGTGAGGATGAGTATGAGATGTTACACAGACTGAGTCTATTATGTTAATCAAGTGTCAATGATAGTAAACCAATAAAAAGATATCGGTGTTGTACTGAGGCTACTTATTAAAAATCAACTCTTATATAAAAGGCTGTCATCTCATTCTTGATGTTTATATACTGCACTAGGGGTACTCAGAAAATCCGGATTGGCTGATCCGTTTCGTTTCGAATTGAAATGAAACGGATTAAGATTGCATCTTTTACGAAACGAAACGGATTCGGATTCGAGATTGCTGATCCGGATCAAAAACGGTTCAAAAGTTTGCGATCCGTTTGATCCGTTTGATCCGTTTTCCCCATGTCGAATGCACAGCATGCTAATTCTAGTACAATGCACCTCAACTCACAACTCCATTTATAGAAAACAAAAACGAGTTTTTATTTGTGCTAAGTTAGTAAAGTTGTAAAATGGTGCAGAAGTAAAAGTAGCAGTAGTACCCATACTGTTGCAGCATCAAAGTACCGACTCTGCAAACACCAAAATATATGATGATAGATCCTCTATTTTTTCAACTTACACATGATATTGAGGTATGCTTGCGTTATATAGCTATCCATCTACTGTGGTATATCAAAATAAAGCAGAATGGCCTCGCTGTTCTTATGCCATACACTATAACGGAAAGAAACATGGCTGTCCAATACCATTTCCATTATTTGATGTGATCATAAGATTTTGAGCTTATTTATTGCCTAGAAGAGAACTGTATACCCATCAGTTAGCTTAATTAACCAAAGTTGTATTATAGAATATAGACATCTCCTAAAGGCTGAAAACAATAAACGAATGATATGATAGCGGCAATGGATAAAATCAAAGATAGATGAAAGTTAACAATGGCATATACACTGTAGCGGAAAACAAAGTATTGATCCCGGAACCAAATAGGCAGTTATCAGCAAAGTCAAGTAAAAATGTTTTGCTTATCAGTAGGATAGCAGTGTAAAAAAAGTCAAAGTAAATGCAACGATTTTCAACGGGCAGTTATCGGCAATGTCAAGCAAAGTATGTCTCGTATATCAGGAGCATATCAAAGCAAATGGCTCCGATGTCAACGGGATTTGTTATCAGCGGAATCAAGTAACGGAATCTCGTAATTCGATAGTGATGGGCATAAGCATACACGGGAGTGGAAAAGTAGAAAGCTTATCAGACATTATAATACGGAGGCACCCACTGAATATCGATAGCTGTTTCATTTAGCAAAAAAGCAAACCCGGTTTGCACCAATAGCCTGATACCGTAGATCTTTTTGAGTTGGGCCCAATTGTGGCGGAAATAAATTACGTTTAAGGAAATTACGTCCTATCCTATCAAGCGTCATCCCGGCGCTGTAGCGGATCGTTAATGCACGATGTAGAAGTGCTTTACTATCATGCTTGAAAATCTATCATGCTTGAAAGTCTATCATGCTGCAGAAAGAGATGTAAAAGAACAAGGAAGCAACATATATAAAAGCAAGAAGAGAAGAACGATTCAAAGACATATCCGCATATTTTTATTTTAATAACCGAGTAAGCTATACCACTTTTCACTTGCATTATTTTGTGATGTATCCTACCACTTTTCTTTACCATATATTAATACACTGCCATGCCTGTGTAGATACTTACAATGAACCAACCCGAGTTTTCAATTCTTGGTAAACGCCGTCTTTCCACCAGCAATCATGATGACTTGTCCGATCATGGCGAAGTATGTTTATATCATAAACCCGTTGCATCACAAATACGTACCTGACCATCTGTACTAATATACGTCGTTACCGTTGGTTAGGAATCATCAACTCTTGCTCGGGCCCAAAGCTTTATGTCAGTTGACTGCCAATCGTCTGCCATGTCAACTGATGCTGACATCGTTGAAATGGAGAGCACCAGCGATATCGAAAGCGTCATTTCAGGTACCAATAAGCGGCAAACCAAGGGAAAAACTGTCAAAGCGCGCAAAAGTTGGGTGTACAAATGGTTCAGAGAGGCCCACGAAAGCCAGAGTGGCGGCATCTTTTATTATTGCAATGTTCCGGTCGGCAACGGTTTCTGCAATAGAAAATACCAAGATCCCAAAGGTACTACGACGGGTCTATCCAACCATTTGCTCAAGAACCACAATATTACCAAGAATACTTCCGTTGATGCACCACCACAGGGACAAACGCTCGACGCCTTTCTTGCTCCTGGTTTTAGCGTTTCCAGGTTCAGCTCTGAAGCATTCCGTCACGCACTTTGTCTTTTTCTCGTGTCTGCTGCTTTGCCATTTGCGATCGTCGAGAATCCGCGGTTCCAGTCGCTGCTGAATCTTGCACAATCAGCACCGACAACTACGCATGTCAAATTGCCAAGTGACAGCACTGCCGCCCGCGATTTGTTTGACACATACCATATCTACCGCACTCGCATATTCGAGGTACTGAAAGACGTGCCGTTCCTATCATACACCGTCGATGCCTGGACAAGTGAGTGGAGGGCTTCTTTTCTTGGTATCACGGCCCACTAGATCGACAATGATTGGAACCAGCAATCAATCGTCCTTGGTCTAGAGCTTCTCACCGGTCCACATACAGGAGCCAACATGGCAGACGCATTCCTCAAGGTGCTGGGTGACTGGAGCCTTGCAACAAAACCATTCTTCTTGACGGCAGATAATGCTTCCAATATGAACACAATGGCGCAAAACTTGGAGTTCCAGGTCGGCGGGGATATTTTTGACGCCACGCAGAACCGTATACCCTGTATAACCCATGTTTTAAATTTGGCAGTGCAGGCGATTCTCCACGACAGGTTGCATGGCGAGGCATATAATGATGAGCAAGAAGCTTTAACTGGTAGTGACGATATAGCAGTGTTCAGTACAGGTACAAAAAAACACACAAGCTAACAGTACACACACTATGTTAATTATCATCGTCGTTTCTCTCTTACCTAGGCAATACACTGCTTAAGCTTCATAAAGGCATTGTCAGTATCCGCACACCACAAAAAAACAATCAATATCTCAAGACATTCAAGTCCTTACACCAGCCAAAGCAAGGCGCCAGTGGAGAAGATGGAGGTGAAGATGTTGCCAGGTCTTCAGAGGAGCTTGAGCTGATCTTGGACGTGTGTACCCGCTGGAACTCCACCTTTGACATGCTGCAAAGGGCCTTGAAAGTGAAGCGTAACTACAATCGAGCATGCCACAATATAGCAGGTCTACTGAACTACCAGCTGACAGACACTGAATGGGTTTGCCTGGAATGTCAATGTGAGTTGCTCTATGAATTCGCCAAGTTGACGCCGTTGCTATCAGGTTCCTCATATGCCACTATGAATCTCGTAATCCTCAGCTACAATCGATTGCTAGACAAACTTGAGCATTACCAAGAACAATGGAAAGAAGTAAGTAAACGTTTAGTCAGCATAAATGTAAAAACACTCCCGTATAGAAGCAGTGAAGTTCTAAAACTTTCCTTTGCAATTGTAGACATGGCTGGAACTTGCAGCAGCTGCAAAATGCGGGTGGAATAAGTTGCAAGGATATTACTGCAAAGCAGAAGGACATGCGTACGCTGTTGCGACGGCCATGGACCCGCGCCTAAAGTACGAATGGTGGGAAAGCGAGAACTGGGGTATATTTCGGACGGACGCAATCGAGCTGGTCGAAAAGGCGTGGGAGTCCTATAAGCCAAGCAGAAGCCAAGTCATGACTCCTACAAACCCCGATGCACTGATCAAGAAGGCGGCCATCAACAAAGACCAGCTTGAGAAGTACATCCAGGCGGATACAGTGACTGATCCAAAGGGTGGGGCTGACAACGGCGTAGTGTTGGAATATTGGCGATCGGAAATGAACGACTGGCGCGAGTTGAAAAGAATGGCACGAAGATACTTAGTAATTCCAGCCTCGTCGACAGGATCAGAGCGCACGTTTTCTCGTGCAAAGCAGTATGTTCCTAGCTCGCGGAACAGACTTGCTTCGAAGAAGCTAAAGGCAAGTGTGTTGATTGACTCGTGGAGCAAATTTTTTGGTGAGAAGTAGGCTGCAACAAAATTTGTCTCTTTTGGTTTTCTGAAGACTGCTTTTTTCTCTTTTCCCCTTTTCCCTTTTACCTACATCTCTTCTTTCCGTCATCCTCTTCCCACCTTTTTTTTACTTCTTATACACTATTCGTTCCGACGCTCTGGTTGTTACATATAGAAAATAAATAATTTTTTCCAAATACATTTTATACTTTGGAATGCTTTTTCAAATCTTGCTGCCTGTCTTTATTGCTTTCTCACCATTACGACACGCTCTATAACGACTACGATAAACTTCACGATAACTCAATCCTGGTCATAAGAAAATGTGCTTTTTTTATATCGTCATTTCCCATTTATATATACATCGTTTAATGAGCCTTGTGCTGACGTGCTGATCCGAAATTGATCCGGATTCAATCCGGATTCTCACGAAACGGATTGGAACTGCAGTTTTATAATCCGGATCAGATCTGGATTTTAAAAAATCGATCCGTTTAAAAACGAAACGGATCCGAGTTCGCTGCAATCCGTTTCGAATCCGTGAATGAAGACCCCTATACTGCACTAGCGACACCTCTACACCACTATGGTAAATGCAAAATACCCAAAGCTTACTGACGAGCAAAAGGACACTATCTATTAACATTACATGTAGATGTCACTGGTTCAAGACTCTGTGTCCCAGGCTCTCGAGTTAATAGCGGAAAATTGCAGGTCCCCATTTTTGGCCTGTAAAATGCAAAAAGTGAGGAAACTGCAATTTTATTAAGTGATGAGCGGGTATGCTCCAAAAAAATCTGCAAAAACTGAGGATCTGCAAAAAGTGGGGCTGCAAAAAGCGGGGGACCACTGTAGACCAAAAACGCTTATGGAGACTAGTAACTAATTTTAAAACTCAGAAATAAGTAGCAACTGAAAATTATTTTATCAACTTTAAAATTAAATAAAAATTGAATTTTAATTTTATAAAAAAGATAAACATCAAAAGATTTGATAAAATTTCACAATGACTTTATTAAATACTGAATTTCTTGTATGCAAACAATCTATAGTTAAATCTATTAAAGATATTATGGATCAAGTGATGGAAAAATACTTTGATGATGAAATTATATGTAATACAAAAGAAAAAAAACAAAAAATGATGAAAACCATCATTGAAGAAAAAATAGAAATAACAAAAACTAATCATTTTTGGTATGAAAACACATCACCTAATATATGTACCTATGTTCATAAAAGAGGAAAAAAAGAAGGGTATATGTGTCATAAGAAAATACAGACAAATATTGGTGATAATAAGCCAGATTATTTATGTTCAAAACATAGTAAGCTACATATACTAAAAAAAAGAGAAAAAAAAATAAATAACTTTATAAATTGGTAGAAAAAAACAGAAAAAATAAGAAAGATATAAAAAAAATAAAAAAAAAGTATATATGTAATAGCGGAAATATTAATCTTGGAAAAATTATTGAAAAGTTACTTAATAACTAAATAAAAAAAAAGATACCAAATATGTCTTTAAATATTATGAATTATTTTGTTATATAGGGTAGAGTGTCAAATTAATTTAAAGTAATAACTAATTGGTTTTGATTAGCATACTTTTTTAACATATCTTTTTAATTAAATTCATTAATAGAAATCCAACTATTATCATTGTCAGAATAATCTTTCCATTTAATCAAAAATGATATTCATTATCAATAACTTTATGACCAACAATGCGTTCAATTTCATATACATTTTTATCATTATTTCTAAATTTATTTATATCAGTAACTTTATTTTTACCTTTATTTCTTTTTCTTTTATTTCTATTATATTCCTTTGGAACATCTAATTCAGAATCAGAACTATTATTATCAACATCCATTTCATTTTCACTAATTATAATATCAATATCATCATTTAATTCCATTGATAGTAATTTTTGTTGTAGTTCTTCAATTCGTTTGGTTTTTTCTTTAACTTTAATTTCATTTGATATAACAATATCTATCATTTTTTCCTCAATAGAGAAATTAAAACCTTTTGTTTCCCATAATTTATGATGAGATTGAATATTAATACCAAAGTCATCTACAAATTTATGTATATTTTTTAATAAGCAAGCTACTTTAAATTGTAAATTATAATGCTTTATATCATGCATTTTTGTAGCCTTATGATTATTATTAAACCTATTAAATTTACTACCCAATACTGAAAATTCATTCACGATAATAGATCTAAAACTTCCAAAAATATCATTATAATGTGTTTCATGATAAGTTAAATCAACTCCAATATCTTTTCTAATAGGATAAATAAAATTATCATCTGAGTATGACTTTCCTTTTTCTTCTGAAATTTGATAAAATTGATTTAAAAGTAATGGATAACCTCCATCCATAGCTAAACAATCTGTAATATACAATTTATTATATAACTTCATATTTAAAAACATATTACCATCAGAACTTTCACTACAAAATTCACTTTTAGATACCCACAAAATCATTTCATTTATATCACAAATAATTTGAGTTCTACATCCAGGTTTTTTTAGCTTGTAGGAATATAATTTTTCCCTTTTAATATTTGTATTAACATAGTTGATTTTAGAATCATGTCCATCTATAATCAGTGTCACATGTTTAAATTGTTTAGGATTTCTTTTTAATGCACTATAAATTCTTAATTTTGGAGATGAAAACATTTTGGATAAAAATTCATCAACTTTTTTATTTAAAACTTTATAATTATCTATCCAAAACTTTTGATATATAGCATAAAAGGAAGAATATTTCATATATCTATTCATATATTGACCTGTTTCACCACATACTAAATGATATAATATTACTAATCCTTTTTCTAACTCACTATATGGTCCAGGATATTCACAAACACCATACAGCATAGTAAGGAAAAAAAATACTGCCACATAACCAATTTTATTTTTTAGTTCTATTTTAATATCATCAATAAAGTCTACATCTTTAATCTCTGTTCTATGCTTATATTTATTATGCATAATAGGCCAATTATTATTCAAAAATTGCCATTCATTTATAATAATTTCATTAACTTCATGATTAATATTATCATCAAATTTTTTATCCATCTTGTTTTTTTTATTAGAAAAAAATTCAGTTTTTTTGATTTTTTTAATTATATTTAGGGTGCTAACTGAAAACATTAAAAATCAATAAGAATTATTGTTTTTTAAATGTTTGATAATATAATATTTTAATGAAGTTAAAATATTAATTATCTCGGTTGTAAGCAACCGAATCAGTTGCTCCCTTTCTTATGTTGGGGGTTGTAGTGCAAGAAAAATCTTCGATTTTTTGAAGCACTAGCTGGTCTTTGCGAAGCAATCCTAAACTAACGGTAGTTAGTTATTAAGAGTAAAATGAGAATCTGAAAGATTCCATTTACTCTCCTTAGTTGATAAGATATAATGGATTCTATCAATTCAACTGAGTACTATCTTTAACAACTAGTTGCCTATATCTTTGTCATCACAGCCATCCTCCACCATCTTGTCGATCGACGCCTTCATCTCGTTGGCGAGCTTCACCAGATCTGGTCTGCTTCCAGTCCTTATCTTATGAGGTGGTTTGATTTCCGTGATCAACAAGCCCTGTTCGCATAAACCACTGTATGCGAAATTTATTGACAGATCAGAAAATTGCAAGTCGGCTGAACCTTGGGCTTGTCCATCGGTTCTTTGCAATGAAAATATCAGTAGAATTACTTTTATACATTTTCTTTCCTGTGCTTACCCTTTTTTGTTGGTCTTCATGGTCCCCTTCGTAAATGGGAGCACGACAGGATAGTGGGTACTACATTACCTTGTTGGTTACAAAAACATAATTATTTTTATTAAAAATAATTGTTTTTCAATGTTTAAATAAAAAGAAATATAATTGTTAGTAAACATAAATGTTTGCAAAATTATTTATCTATTACTTCTAGAAATAATTAATGCCAAGATATTTGTGTAACCACAAATATTTTTTTGGTACATTATTTCAAAACAATTAAAAAATCCAATAATTAATTATTGGTTTTTTATATTTTCTAAAAGTTTTAAAAAAGAAATGGGTTAATCCCATTTCTACTAGTAGAAATAAATAAAATTTATTTCTTAATTTATATTTTAATATTTGACCAATAAAAAAATGAAATTAAAAATTTCATTGGTAAAATAAAATGATCATATGATCATTTATTTTATTTTTATTTGTCAATATATTTACTAGTAGGAAAAAATAAAAAAATTTGTTTTTATTTTCTTTTGTATTATAATGTCTAAGTTTTTATTAAAAAGAAGAAAATATTATTTTCGTCAATATTTATGGTTACACAAACTTTGTGTAACATCAAAACATTAAATATATAATAAAATTAAGAATAACAAGAAACATATTAGGTTTTGTTGTTATGTTTTTACTGTAAACCTTTAGATTAGTTAAAAAATAAAAATCAAATAATTAATCTTTGAAAGATTTTTTTTAATGGCAGAAAAATGTGAAATTAAATAATGATAAGTCAAACAAAAATAGATCTCAAATTAATCCTTTATAACATTATTTAAATATAGAATCTATTTCTAAAATATTCATATTATAAAGTATTATCACCTGTTTTTAATATTGATACAATATAATAAATGAAAAAATAAAATTAATATTAATGAAGATATAAAACTTTCTTTTTAGAAAACAATGTAAAAATTGTAAAGACTATTTTAAATATTATAGAGAATATAAAGAACATAAAACATATTTAAAAAAATTAATTAAAAAATATTAAATATAATAGACAAATAAAATAATATAAAAATAATATTATTTCAAAAAAGATTCTTTTATGTATATTATTAAATATAACAAGATATAATTATAATGATAAATTATGATTTATTTTATTCATTGATAAAATTATTTAATTTTTCATAAAAAATATGATGCATCACATTTAAATCATTTATATATTCTGAATTCATTATAGGAGAATAATCAATATCTATAATTTTTGTTATAAATAATAAAATTATGATATTTCTTTATTCTGTCAAGTTAGGTGTCGACCTAAAGGTCTAGCCTAAAGGAGGGGGTGCTCACTACCGTTCCGCCACTTTAAGAAATTTTTATCTTTATAAAAGTTACAAAAATATTTAAAAGTTATAAATTTCATTAAAAGTTACAAATTAAAAAAAATATATCTTTATTTAAATAAATTTTTTTTAAAGTTATTAAATTAAAGGATATTACAATTTATAAATAAGTTATAACTTTTTTATTTTCTTTTAACTATAGATTAGATTTCATAGAGGTTATTTTTTTATTAAAGATAAAATTCAATTTACTACCATTTTAAATTTTTGTTACCAACAAAAAATTTGTTACTGATAGTTTTTATATGAAAACAGTTGGTAATGCATATACCCCATAGACCACTACAATTGAAAACGTGCTCTCATTTGCATCGATTATCTTGGAGGCATCTGGAGAATACGCTGATATTCTGGTATTATATGTATAAATTAACGATATGTACGTACTCATAAATGTAATTAGAAACCTTTAAAATCAGCAACATATATGTTTATAAGCGATTCTTTGATGAAGGTTGAGTCGACTTTGTCAGCGATTGCGCTGCAGGAGTTAAGATTTTTATGAGCAGCCTAAAATATATCATCAGTCAATTAGAGCATTTTTCTCGACAAGATTACATTCTATATAAAATTGCACCTTTTCGAATTGACTTAATGCTTTGATAACTGAATCTGATAGCTCTTCAACAGGATATCGGCCATTGCACTCTTCCACCATCAGCTCCTACGTCTGCTCGTCAAAACCATATTCAAGCGATGAGCTTGGATACACGCTTTCTAGACCATCGATCAAGAAGATGCCATTGATTGACCTAGTGGAAATCAAGTATATTAGTCATATGTTTAAAGCCCTCATAGATGATAATACACTTACATTTCCTCCTGGTACGCATCCAACATTCCTTCTTTGGCTTTCTCGATGCTTAGATCACGGTACTCAAGAAGCGTTTCTGTAACTGGCACCTCTCCGACTACCCACTATAACGAGCTGGTTAATATCAATCACATAAATTTACTGACAGTCGCATTACCTTATCAGTACTTTCATGCAGTACTACAGGCTCGACGTGTTCGGTCAGCGCAATCGTAATCTTCTTCCGCTAATTTGAAGAAAATTTTATTAAGTACACATACTTTTGAACGTATATATACACTCACCACTCACTGGCACCCCTGCACATGTATATGATTACTCTTATTGCTTAGTACTTACTCTTTTGGTGGTACTCTCCGTACTTGATTTCACGCTATTGCTGTTGCTGCTCTCGCACTGTCGTGGCAAAGAGGACGGGGAAGAAGATGATGATGATGCTGTAGCTGATGATATTGATGAAGACGATGAGGCCCTTTTGCGGCTTTTTGGCAGAGCTTTCTGTAACATAGCAACTTAACCTATGAGATTCTTTTTGACATCACACGAAATATAGATTACCTTAAAAGGTGAGCGCACCGCATCCCAGTCCGGCTGGTCCTTTCTGAAGTTCTAAAACTTCCTGTTCAGCAACTCGGAATACACTGACGAAAGAAAACTAGAACGAAAATATTCGTACACACCTTGATTCCCCTCTCCGTAACTAACTCCGTAAACTTGCTGTTCCAGAACCTTCTTACATCAACATCCTCTCCACGCGAAAACTTGTCAATTATGTCTGAATTTTCCTCGATGAAGGATTTCAAAGACACGACGCCTTTTGCTTTCGCGACATACGCATCAAAATCTAGAGCACACATTCAGTACTATGTATATTCCAGCTTCCATACGCATTTCCAGCTTACATTCGGTGATTTGTTCAAAGTTATTGTTCGCCATTTTGGCATGCACTTGTTCGACGTCGCTATTGGAACCTTTGCTTCTGAGACAAGCCCACACTTAAATTGTCACCATCGAAACCGCCGCAGCGTTGTGACAGCCTTCGTCGGGGTTCTCTGTTCGCATGATGAAGTATATCGAAATCAGGCATTCATTCCTGATTTTCACGTTTCTCTCTATTGTCTTACTTCTAATGCTGGAAATCCCATGTTTCTCTTATATTTATCGTTTTATACCGTGGATTTTACACCCACATTGTCTTTATAGTTTCGTTGTCTTAACGCTAAAAGTACTTATAGCTTAAAGAGTGACGCGGTACATTCACATTCATTACACCACTCTAGTACACGCGCCGTGATAAGTATACTCATATACTAAGTTACATCACAGACCTCTGAAAGGTGCAGGGCCTGACGTGTGTGATCCCAAAAGGGACTACTATTTTGCATCCTCTTAAAAGCAGCTGTGTACAAGGGGTAATATACATATGATATTATCGTCCAAAGAATGCGGTCATTAATCGCATACACGCTGAAAATACTTTTATTTTGTAGGGCAGCCTAAGGTCTCACTGCATTTCTTTATTCAAAGTGCCGACTAATAAATACAACCTCCCTTTCTAGCATTTGTATTGCGGTGTGTACCGGGACATAAGACCAGAAGGGACAAAGAGGGCACGAGAGCAGTGGGGGACAAGTGCTAGATATGCTGACAATACTGTCACGTTATACTAATGAAAATAGCAACATGCAAGCACGATCATCTGTATATTCTTATATCTGGCAAACATAATACAGTAGCAGCATAGTACACCACTAAATGAGAAGCTGTAATAACAGAAATAGCAAGTCTTAAAGATCACACGCGCATTTTAGTCACAATAACAAGAAGCCATGACAAATTCGACAATCTAGCTAAACGTTCCTGATGGCGCGCCATTTTGCTCTGCAAGCAGCAATTCATTAAACGAGAATTTGAAAAGACTACTAAATAGATATGCACGGAATATTCCACATATCACGTTACGTGATATAAGTCTTCGTCTTTACACAGCGCTTCATCGTCACTGTAGTTGCCAAATTATAATGTTACGCACTGCGAGAAGATCTAGGACGATAGCACGCACGATGTATTTCACTTTCGTTTCATTCTACTACTCTTTTATTATGATAAAAAACCCCGAAACAAGAGTTTTTTAATTTCTTCAGTCATGCGTGCCGCAAATCAGGCAGAGCCGCGTTGCGTGCTATGTCGGTTGGTGACACGGTTGGTACGCAACAGCGGACTCTGGGGCCGGTGATGAAAAAATTTTCGTGCGTCGTGCGTCATCAAATTAGCTAGGATTAAAGAATCCGGTCTTGTTCCAGAATTCGGAACGTTTTACATCCCCAACACTTGAAACTTTGGTCGCTTTCACGTTTAGATCGATTGCACATGGTTATACATAAAAGTGTTACTATCTTCGCACGTTTTTTATATACTACTTACTGATTATTATGAAAGGACGCATTCGACACATTTCTGCAAGCAGCAGATGACGAAAACAGGGGTATGTCCTTTTGATTCTACAGCTTCTCTACTTCCTTTGAAACTGTTTTTGATGCCGTAGTGAATGTGAAGAACTAGGACGGCACGTATTCAATCTCTCAGCATTCAAATGCGAAACGCTCTCTGGTTTTTTTACCCGTGGGTAGTCAAAGTGTGGAAAAATTAGGCCGTGTGCTCGCACCCGTCTAGTCCCTCAGCATCCTCTACCTTGCTTTTAAGGGTGTATGTGGAAAATTAGGCCGTGTGCTCGCGCCCGTCTAGTCCCTCAGCATTCACCTGCGATATTCTTATGAAGTCATTTGTCCATCTATCAGCCATGGATAGGAATGCCACCTGCTGCAATCTTAAAGTATTCGACTGTAGGTCGAGATTCTCTGGTTGCTGGTCTATTGCTAATGGTTACTACATGATAATCATGCAAGGAATGTAAAGTGGTATTGCCATTCAAGAGAGTATTTCGATTATGTATACTAATTTATCATTGGTTTTTTTTTTTTAAAAAAAAATAGGATTCACTGTTACAGAGAAATGCGTGAACGACTTCAAAGTACCTCGCCTGCTAGATACCGATGATGTTAGCAGCAGAAGAGTTGCTTGGGTCACGAAGATTACCGAAGGATACACTTACTACTATCAACGATGATGTTTGCAACAGTACCGAAGAGGACAAAATGACTAGATCAAAATCACCAGTCTTGCTACTGGTAATATTGCTGGCATTGCAATAATTTGTGCTGCTCTCACCTTGGATGAACCTCATCATTTACCATTCGGGCAGCCGCTGTTCGCTATATCATATGGGATCCAAGGTAAAATTATAATGTATGTTTTTTGCTTTGGAACGACAAAACAGGATGGCTATAAAGGGTTTGAAATGTCGAGCTAGATAGAAAGCATTTGTTTGGATATACAAATTGTTTTGTGCGGATAATAAGTTTCTGTATATATTAAAACTTATGCGCATTTGCTTTGATAGATTTACAAATTTTTGGATTACGGAATTTGGGTTTGGAGTTAGGCAACATGGCTGCATGCGAATTGACAGTATCAAGGCTAATTCACAATGCTCGAGTGCAACGGTTACGCGACGCTCGACGATAATCAACCTATCAAAGAGACCATTATTCTCTTTTCCGGATTACTTTCACATGACGATTATGACAACGCTGTCTATGGCACATTTCGATTGTCACGTAGAGCTTATGAGTTCGAAAATGAAATAAAAAATAAATTGCACGGTATCCTAGATATGACCAACCGTACCTATCATTATAAGTTCTGGAAACTGGCAAAATGGCGAGTCTAACCACAAACATACATCCAATCGGTACAAAATTGGTTTGAATATAGCCAGCTCGGTTCTCGTGGCATCAAAATGCGTCGTTACCTGACAGACACATCATCAAACGCCGTTGGAAACTCTGACCTCTATCGAACTACGCCTCAAATAATGACGACATTTCAAATCAGCCGAATAAGCGAAAATTCATCAGCCGTTGATCACATTGATATCTATCCGTCAAATGTTATAAGTACATACAACATTATAGGATCAGCGAATCTCTATTGCTCAAAGCCCTAAGTCTCGTAGCTGGTATCATATTTGACGCTAATTTGGCGCTCGATCGTGTGTTGTTTGTTATACGGTCAATGTGGCCCTGGCGCGAGGTATCGTTCATAAGCTATCGCTTATCCAGAGCGTTTCTACGTAATCCGCCCACAAGAAGTATGGCTTCTTGCATCTCCCAACTCCCTCTTGTGCATTCTGCCGACAATCATTTTACGCACATACAACGAAACAATGTACAACATTCACCGCTCGGTCTAGAGGAATTGCGCGAATCAACTCTTGCCTATACAACATCATCACTCACACACCAGCAACGACAGCATCAACTGTTCACCAATGTCAATAAAGTTGGTGACGCTTCCAAATATCGTAATTATATATTATATAAGAGGCGTACAGACTTTTTTTTGGTAAAATCTAACGATAAGATACAAGTTATCTCAAAAAATGAAGAATAGTACCGACAGTTCATAGAGCAACAACGATGGTCTAAGCTCATGGAAGTCTTGTTGAAGGTATATTAGATTAGAGACGAGCCATTTCATAATTTCGATAGCGCACGTGGTTCGTCTCTACAAGAACTTAAGAGCTGCCGCCTCGAAGACGTCGATAAAGTAAAACCCATGAATATATTACCAATGTGACGAAGTACGTCAAGCGGGATGTCGGGTAGTAACAGAGGCAGAGACAATACTGATAAATTACGACTTCTCTGGACGCTTACATTCATGGTGGTCCATTACTCGCGTGGATATGAAATATTGTCATTTTGTATGTTTTATGGCAGAAACTTGAAATAATTGGAGGTAAGCATCTGCTAATAACAGCACCTGTGTGTGCTGTTTTTTTTGACGCCAATCTCCATAGTGCGAAGAATGACTGATCTTTTTACATATCATTGTGGATATGGGATATATACTAGTGCGTGAAACGAACGTAAAGCACTTTTAATCTAACACTCAATGCTACTACTGGATAAATTATCATATCTGCCTATATCACACATGTAAATTAGGGGCTGCAACAACACTCTCGACGCTTTTGTCTTCTTAACAACTATCTAGTTAAGATTTCGAGGCGATCTTTGAAGTACAGAAAGGCAACTGGGGAAAGCTTACGAACGAAAAGGGGAGAAAATCAGTTTGACAAAGATGCAATGAATCGCTGGTCGGCTATATAGGTTGATCTGATTAAAATCTGATAAGGTGCATTGAATATACTATCTTCTTGCAAAGTCAAAGCTTGCGTAAATTAAGATATGTTTTATCGTAGCCATTACTGTATATTAGGCACAACAAATACAAACACAATTAGACATAGACTAACACCAGCATGCTTCCATGTATGATTAAAGAACAAGCTTGTCAAACAATGCGCTACTGTGATTTGTGCAACCACGCTACGAAGATAAAACGAGTGGAAGGAACCCCATTCGTATATACATAGGATATTGCATGTCGTGGAATAACAACGACTCAGCATGTCACTATCGACATAGAAAAAAGAGAGAGAGATACTGCGTTATAAAACGGGGGAGTTGTCTTTTTGCGCCTTTTGTGAATGCATCATATGAAAAGTATATGGTGTTACTCTATATTTTTCACGTGTTTGGAAGATCCCATCAAAAGAACCAAAAAAAAAAATATCATGACGCTACTTTTCTTATTTGCTCTTTTTCTTATTTGCTTGCTAGAAAGGGCACACTCTCAAAAATAGGAGGCTGATTGTAAAACAATTGTTGCCTCAATGGCGTTGCCTCACCATTATAATAACGATCGATCGAGGATCTACTTTTGCGATCCGCTTCCACGATGGGGCGTGATCTCACCCCCTCCCCCTCCCCCTCCACCGCCGTCGTCGTGTCAAAAAAGCTCAGAACAACAACGCTTAAATTCACGCTCAACCAAGAGCGGCAAGAGCACGAGCCATGAAATCCCAATTCTCAAAAGTACTTACACTATGTAAGTAGCAGTGCCATAGCAGTTGTTGTACGATTTCCATATTGCCATAGCAGTAGAGAACGAGACAGCATCATGTATGTCATCACCTTCTATATAGAAACATGTAATAATAACCGGATCTTAACTGTTATTATATAGTCAAGTTTCGTATGCACCATCAACATTCTTTTTAACTTGGCTGGCAATTATGACTTCGTTGCATACGCTATTCTCACTCTCATCCTCCTCTCGCTCCCACACATACCCTCCCATCTTTGTGCTCTTTCATATGCTTTTCCAGCTGTCGCATTTGGTGGCACATCTGTTGGGTATACTTTCGCTCGAGCGCTTCTGCGTTGTCTATGGCACGTCCCTCTTTTGGACAGGGTGGCTTATGGGTACATTCGTATTCAAGAGCGAGCGTTTACCACTTGACCCCGCGGTAATCGCGTTCTGCCTACTCATGCTTGAGCGACGAAACGCTTGGGGGTATGTAAGAGAGAAGAAAATGCGAATATTTTATTAGAAAAAAAGGTTGCTATCTACTATAGAGAAACTGATGTTTTTGTGTATAGGCTGATACAATGGGAGTTTGCTAGTCAACTCGAAGATACATCACAGAACCAGGCAGTGGCGTTTGGCAGTAGCGTCAAATTAATTGCCTATAGAATATGGTCCGTATTTGGCGTTGGAATCACTTGGGCACTCATCTATCTTCCTCTGGCGAGCCATGATGGTTATGCTTTGACTCACTTGTTACATCCGATGAATGTTATTCGCTGGTACTTTGCTACTGTCCTTGGAGGGTTTGGCATGATATGCTACTGGAGCTTTTGGACCTTTCAGTATCGTGGCGTTGTATGGCAACGCGAATTACGGAAGGGCATTGCTGTATGGTATAGTGATGGCGTTGCACGGGCAGCAGATATCATATAACTTGAAGAGTCTATTGTAGTTTAGATAAAGAATACTCTTCTGCTCTTCTCACCGAACTCCTGTATTTTCTTTTCTTTCCCATTCGTTTTCCTTCGTCCTCTTTGTTATACATTTTTTCGTCTTTCGTTTACAAACTTTGTTTTCCAAGAATGCTTCATTATTTGTTGTGTAAATATATATATCATATATATATTATAATAAGCTTTCGCATGTATATTCATAACTTTATACTACTACTGTATATACTTTCAAAATTCTAATACTGTGAGTAGTGTACACATTGTTACCCATGATTCATCAAAATTACCGTGAAGATGCAGTATATATGTATGCTCAAAGCTATCAAGCACAATTCAAATATGCTGCATGCATACTGCTGGACCATGTCAGAACGTCATCATTAAATTATTGGAGGAAGAAGATAAACATTGCTGCCCTAAATATTTACTGCAGAGTTGCGATAGAATTAAGTTAGTCCTGTATTGAGGTTAGATGTTAGCACATTTGTACTATAAACGTCTTGCTATATGCGATGGTAGTAGAGTAGTACATAGAGATAGTAAAAGTAGAAGTAGCAGACAAAAGAAGAGAGAAATGAGTGGTTGCTCCTTAATATCTCAAAGAGAAAGCTGAATCTCACGACGCGATACACAGTAGTACTACTTCACCCATGGTAGTACAACTTGTATCAAGAATACAATGCTGATCGTCAGGAGTATCTTAGAGGGAGATACGTACGTAAAAGATAGAAAGCAAAGGGGTTGTTTAAGGGATGCGGCGGCCAATGCGTGAAAGGGTTGCTATAATAGTCACTCCCAAGCCGCAACCTAAATGGTTAGTACAGTAGTTTTTTTGATGGTTAGTACAGTAGTTTTTTTGTATAGTGCTTTGTGGTAGTGTTAGTATACGTAGTACCCTGTTTTAAGAACATGGTATAAATTTTTTTGTTGTTATTTGTTGTTGTGTTTTTTTTTTTTGGCGCTATCGTCATTGACGCAAGAACGGAAATGTAACCTAAATAGGCGATTTTTCGTACTATTACAGTATGCCTTCTTTTCAGGGATGGTTGATGTTATAGGTAGTCTAGACATGATGAATGACCGTTAGTGGATGTTAATATTTTTTGGCATTTCAATGTCCCTCCCCTTTATATTAGTGTATTGATCTACAGCTAATACTGCTACGTATAACATAGTAAGTGTATCAGAAACAGTCGCTTACCAAGCTCTACATTCGGTGCACAGTTGGGAATCAGTGGAATATTGTACCTCATCATGTGAGCATACGGCGATATAGAATATCCCTCTTTCTTTCTGCAGCAACACAAATTACTAATTTAGGCAATATGCATGCCTTGTAAGTATGTATGCATCTGGTGGTGAGGTGGGGGGTGATCATGAAGGAGAGCTTCGATAGAATAGGAATAAGTTAGTAGCAATGGTGTGTTTCTCCACACACCCTCCCCCCCTCTTTTTTTTTTTGTTTTGTTCCTTCAGCGTTGTACAACAATCTTTTTCTCGAAGCGTCGTACGAGATATACAATGTTGCTCTTGTAAGTCATGATAAAGTTTCATTCATACACGACGCCAATGGCTGGTCTGTGATGCTGTGTCGACGTCATGCTCGATTTTACTATTGTGAAAAACGGGTTGTCTGTCAAGAGCAAAGACATGGGCGCCATTACTATACTTTCTTCTCTGATCTTCCAGGCAATTAATCACTACTCTTTAGCACTTTACGGAAACGTCTTTTATTGATGACAGAGAGTAATGCAGATATGCCAGCCATCTCCTCCAATTTCTTTTCTAGAATGGGGTCTCTTTGTCCAACTCGGAAGAAAAAGTGTGTTGTAGCTGTTGTCACACAGATTGACGACGACACTAATAATCTGTAGCCTATGAATGCGTCATTTCCTTACTACAATTGTTGTCCAAATGGGCTTGGCAGCATTGATTGATATAGCATGTCCATAGCGGGTTGATTCCGACGATCACAGAATAATGCATAATGAAAGCCACGAGTCGGCGATTATGATGTTGGTGAGCAGGCAGTCTTCTTGCTTGTTGATTGACAAAGCTTGGGGAAAAGGAAAGTTCTATGCGCCAATGTTTTGCTCAGCGTCCCCTTTGCTTGCACAAGGGAGAGGACCGCAAGGATGGTGGTATATCAGAGCAGTGGTGTGCTATGTGCTGTGTGTAATATGTAAGAGACGATGTGTTCAGTTCATTCATGCGCGTCGGATGTGCTGAGTTTTTCAAGTCACAAACACGCACGCAGAAGAGGGTGTGTGTGGTGTGAGGGCTCTTTTCGATCTACTGCTTGCTGCTTCTTTTCCCTGTTGTTGACTCCCTAACTGAAAACAACCTGCCTTCTTCTTCTTTTCAACTTTTTTTCAAACCTTTATACCCCCCCCCTCTCTCTCTCTCTTCTTCATTCGCTCTGCTTTGAAAGAAAAGAAGTACGATCGATCATACTTGCTTTTCCAACGTAGCAACAGTAGCGAAAACAATAACAGCAACGCCGTCAATCACATATCGACTTTTCTTTTCTTGTGAAACGGGCAGAGTACACTATTACTTACCTGGGAAACAAAAAAAGCAACACAACAGCCTTCCTTTTTCCCTCCAACCTACAAACTTTCTTGAACGAACACCCGTGCAACAGCGGCAGCAGCATCGACAATGCTCAAGCAGATACCGACGCCTTCGCCCGACGATTTGCGAACAGCATTGGGACCTGATTACGCAAGTGATTTCGATCAAGACAAGGTGACATGTTGGCTTCAAGAAAAAGGGTGGGGCCATATCGCCAGCACGTTCCAAGGTGAACTCCGAATTTTCTTTTTTTTTATTACTACTGCGAGTTGTCACTCTTGATAGAAATATTGAGAGAGAGAGAGAGAGAGAGAATATGTGTGTGCGTGTATGTGAGGAAGGGAAAGTGACACTGACAAGCAAGCCATGAATGCTTGTTCTTCTTCCCAGATCACGATATCCACGGCGAGGAATTTTTCAACATTACGCTGGCCAAGCTGGTGGAGATTTTACCACGCCAGGTCACCACCTATGCCGAGCGACGGAGACTTCTAAATGATATCAGAGCGCTCGGGACGCCTGCAGTCTTGGATGGCCAGCTGTCTCCACTTGCAGCCCCAGCTAATGTACGAACCAAACAAATGGAAAACACACATACACACACACACACACACCATCCGATTACTCTTCCGGAACGTTTTTATTCAAGTGCGCTGTCTAACTCACAATTTCTTTGTTGTTTTTTGCGCGATAGATCTCCATCAACACAAACGTCCATCCATCGTACGGCAATCGTAGCCCCAGCATCCCTTCTGCAGGCACGCCAACCTCATCGGGTCAGCTGGCCAGCAGCAACTCGCCTACGACGCCCTTGAGTGCTTCGCGCTGCGACTGTCATTCGAGCAGTGCACACGCCCACCTGATGGACCATGCAAAAGAAGGCAGCGGCATCAGTTTTATTTCCCGTCACAACTCGCCCTCTCCCTCGCCTTCTTCTTCAGAGTTTCCTTCTTCCACAACCACTACAAACAATAACAGCAGCACTACACCCGTCCATTCACGTGCAAGTCGCCAATCTCCCACCCGCTATTCTCCCAAGGTAGCCTTTTCAAAGTTTCGAAACACGTTCCTGTACAGTAGCAGCGGCTCTACACAACAACATCATCATCATCATCACAGTCATCATAACCACCACCATCATCATCATCATCAGCAGCAGCAGCAGCAGCCTCAAAACCAGATACCCTCCCAAATACCATCTTCATCATCTACAACAACACAATCATTCAGTTTATCACCGTCATTGACACCTTCTTCTTGTACCACCAGCACCACTCCTATTACTACGCCTACAACTGGCACTACCTCTAATAATCACACCTGTGCTACTACTCCATCACCACCTCCAGGACAACAGCCATTGATCAGTCCACGCACATCGTCCATGAACTACGACGCCGCTGCATTTGATGCTGAAACAGAAGAACGCATGAAGCAACATCATCATCATCATCATCATCATCATTACACGTCCAAATTCTCGTCTACGCCTGATAAACTGTCCAAGATATGGGCAGCTTATTCAAACTGGCGATCGCCCACATCACATCGAACCTCCAAGGGGCATCAGCAGCAACAGCATGCTAGTGCAACAACAGCGACGTCAAGTACATCACCAACGTCGTCCTCATCCTCATCAGGGGTAACAACCACAACACCATTACCATCGGATAACGGTGCTACTACTACTACTAGTACTAAAGCACCACCCAATAAAAGCGCGCTAGGGCTAGCAACGCATAAACGGGTTAGTGTGTGTGTGTGTGTGTGTGATATGCATGATGCAAAAAGAAAACATTGCGTGTGTGTGTGTGTGTGTGTGTGTAAACAATAACACGACACACATCCAAACGTTTTGTTTTAAAACTAACGCAACAACAAAAATTAAACCTTCTCCTTTTCTAGTTTACAGAACAAAGAATCCAAGTGACGAGTGACAAAGAAACCTGGTACAGCGTTGTTGTCACCGACATTCGTGATCCCGAGTGTCTCAAGGACAGGATTCTAAAGAGATTGGATGTCCAAGGCAACCGAGACGAGTTTTACTATTTCCATGAGAACGGACCGGATCCAGGCAAGTATAAATTACAATGTGTCTGTTTGAGAGAGAGAGTGAGAGAGAGAGAAAATTCAGGTTTGACCTGCATGTAAGCAAGCAAAGAAGCAGCACCAGCAGCAGCAAAAAGAAAGAAAGAAAGAAAAAAGTAGAATCATTATTAACCCTATATGCAGAAACGCCATTGGCCTCGCAGGACATCATGTACCTTTGCTCTATTGCTGATCATTCCGCCAATCAACATATCCTCGTTTGTTTTGCACCCAACTATCAGCACCCGTCCACAGCAGGGCTTGTTCGTCAGCAACAACAACAGCAGCAGCAGCAGCCACCGTACACAGAAAACCGGTACTTGCGTGCGATCGATACTCACCAATACTACGATCACCAGCAACAACAACCCCCTTCAGCTGCTTTTTATGGCAATTCAGCTTATTCCCTCTCGACCCCAGAGCTCGGTCATTCTCCTTCAGATACCCCTTCATCACCCCATCTCAATACCACTCACAAGTAAGTCCAATCAGACTGCATATATCATCACCTTGGACATCTAGTCATTCATTCTCCCTACTTTCTTTGTAGATCACACAGTCCAGTCAGCGCTGGCGATGGCGGCTTGCAAGAGTCCAGCCCATTCATATTTCCCAGCAAAGTGTGTCGACACAGTAGCCGTGAAATATTACGCGCGTCCCCCTATGATGAACCTGTTGGTGTTCAGCTTTCCGATCCACCGACACCCTGCCAGCCCGAAGACATGTATGAGCATCCTACCCAACCCCATGCGTCAGAGAGCAGTGACATTAAATACCAACGACAACGTACCGGAAGCGTTCCGTATATTCATGAGCCCCACTTGACCGCAAACAGCACTGTCAATCATGACGATCCGAGGTGGACTCGACGTTCAGAGCCAACATTCGATCATCGAACCCGACGACCGATCCATCCAGGAGGAGAAGGCAGTAGTAGCGCCAGCAGTAGCAGTGGCAGCAGCAATGGTAGTGGCCTCTGGGCTGTTCCGCCCCGAACCAGTTGCCCAAATCTTGCAGAGACGCATCAAAGACACCAGCTGCAACAACAGCACAGACCAACTGCACAATTATGGGCAGTAGCGCCATCTACTGTACACCCACTGCAACGTAACGATGGAACCATGCACGATGGATCATCTGACGATGCTAGTACCAGAACCAGCAGCACCCCACCTGCATCTCCGCGCGAGTTCTGGGGCGAACGACCACCTGCCGAAGTCGTGTGTCAGAACATGGACAAGTACTTTGACAACCATGATCTAGACAAGGAGATTGTTGTCGGTGGACAGCTGCAGCAACCGGTACCCCTGCAGCAACAACGACCTCAACAGCAACAACCTATCAATCGACGACTGACGCACACAAAATCGATCCGTATTGTAGCCCGCGAGGCGAGCAAGAAATACAATCGGGCGCGCAAAGCCTCAGCCAAAGGAGGGTCGATCCTGCGGCGCAAAAGTACCAAGCTCTGGGGCCAACGGGTCGTGGAGGTCAAGCCCAAGGAGCAACTGCAACTCGTGCGCGAACAGGAATACAGCATGAACATGAGCCATAACGGCAGTACGACGCATGATGGACAATCCGTACAATGGATCAGGGGTAAACTGATCGGCAAAGGATCGTTTGGCCGCGTGTATTTGGCTTTCAATGTAGCCACGGGCGAAGTAATTGCTGTCAAGCAGGTCGAAATACCCAAAACCAAATCAGATCTGTTGGACAGCCATCAGCATGACATGGTCGATGCTTTGTATCAAGAAATCGCCATGCTACGTGACTTGGATCATGACAACATTGTCCAATACCTGGGATACGGTCGAGACGACAGCGAGGGTGTCGTCAACATCTTTTTGGAATATGTTTCGGGCGGTAGTATTTCCAGTCGATTGGCGTTGCATGGTGCTTTTGAAGAGCCCTTGGTGCGCCATTTCACGCGTCAAATCTGTATGGGTATCGAGTATCTGCACTCAAGGAGCATCCTTCATCGGGTAAACGACCTCGCTTTTTTTTTCGTAACTTTTTGGTTTTTTCCGAATACCTAGTGGATTATTAACCACCGTGATTCCCTTCTAAAAAAAAGGACATCAAAGCTGCCAATATTCTAGTAGAAGGGGATGGTGTATGCAAGATCTCTGACTTTGGTTTATCCAAGAAGAACGATTATGATGAAGTGTATGATCAAAACTCGCGCATGTCCTTACGAGGTAATTATCGTTCATTTGACTACACATCTCTATCCAGATCTTCATAGGGTGACGGTGGCACATTGATCTCATACATTCATTTCTCTCAAAACTGGATAGGTTCCGTTTATTGGATGGCACCTGAAGTAGTCAAGAACGAGCCGTATAGCGCCAAAGTTGATATTTGGAGCTTGGGCTGCACAGTGATTGAAATGTTTACTGGTCAACGACCTTGGCTAACACTTAACCAAATTGCGACTCTTTACAATGTACGTCATGGGTCGTTCATGTTTGCTCTGTGTGTGTGAGAGAAATCTGGGTAGAGACTAATCGAAGGCCTCGTTCTTTTGACTATAATAGCTTGGTTGCCAAAAGTCACCCGACGTTCCCGAAGACATGTCTGATGTTGGCAAAGATTTCCTAAGACAATGCTTTCAAATGTACGGATATATGTACCTCTCTTTCTCGATCTCTCTTTTGCAAGACTTTGTAATAATCTTTTATTTTCCTCTTAGTGATCCGAGCAAACGGCCCACGGCTGCTCAATTGCTATCACATCCTTTCTGCGTACCTGATCCAACCTTTGAGTTTACGGTAAGTAGTATATGATACACACTATGTCCTTTACTTATCAGCCATTCGGTTTTCTTTGTTATATGTAGGACTATGTCAACAAGGGCAAAGTCTAGAAAGACCTTCAACGCATTTGTATCAACCCCTCTTCCATTTAACCTTTACTAAACACAACCATCACATCAACAAACACAAACCCACTCACATATTTCGCTCAATACCAATATCTCTCTACCTCACCCAACTCCTTTCTTCTTCTAGCATGCACCCTCTTTCTTCTGTTTCTTCTTTCTTTCTTTTGCTCTCTAGTACGTAATTCAACTTGGTTTCCTTTGCTTTCCCCTCCTTCCACACCGCTTAATACATCCATCGTCTTTTTCTTTTTCTCTTCTTCATTCGCAAAAAACATAAAACAAAAAAGTAATTTTACATATTTGCAGCAACTTTTGAACCTTTTTTCCTACTGATATATGTATCCGTCCATCAGTTTATATGACGAAATTGTCGATTGGCTCGCTCTGTGTACAAGGCGCATCCCCAAATTTTGTTGCTTGTATACATAGCATTTTTGCCATTTGTTGTGGAGGAGGTGCATATAATGTAGCTGATATAAATACCGTTAATCCATTGAAGTATTGCTGTTATTTGATATGTAGAAGAAAATATGTAGTGGCACTTGTGATATCTTTTATTCTGCCATAAATTCGTGGGGATATTTTTGCTTTTTTCAAGTGTGTAAATGTATGTGATTTTGCTTGACCTTGGTACTTTTACATAGCCCTAGTATAATGTATAACGATTATAGTATTTTACAACTCATCCTTGACGTGCCGTTTCCCCTCCACACTTGGTTCCTGTTCCTTCTTCACGTCAGTGTCGGAAGTGGATGGTTCAAGCACCGCGATACGTTTCCGCAAAGCATCCACTTGCTCATCATATGCTTCCCATTCTGGTACTTGGCGTCGTGCGCGATCGAGCTTCGGCTCCTTGGTCAATGGGTTATTGCACTAAGTGACACAAAAAAGTAAGAATTATGAATTTTTGCTTGATCCAAAGTACCGCATCTTTGTATACATAGAATGTAAGATAACTTACCAGATCAATGGTTTTGGCAGATTTGAGGCTTTCGTCACTACACCATGTTTCGCACCAGAGCCAATCTTGTGGTAATGAGTAGATGGGCACAGCATGTATCATGTTGTTCGGAAGATCTTGGTCAAGGTTGGCAAGCGAGTTTGGATCTGCGCTTAGTTGTTGGTATTGGGCGCGTAATCGATCACCTGCAGCCATCTTGCGGAACTGAACCAAATCAATCACATAGAGCGCGCTACGCATAGTTTTTTTTTTTTGAGAAAACGGTATTAAGTAACGGCAAAAAAAAGGCCCCTCTCCCACCTATTCCTATTAGCTCCAAACGCACACTTTGTTTCTATGTGCTTACCTAATGTGGTAAGGCCTGCCACGTAAATGATCTTTCCAATAACCTTGATTCCAGAAGCGGAATCCATCCATTTCCGTTCTATCAGTACAGAAAGGAGTATAGCCATATGGAGCGCCATGCAAATCCAAATCAACAAGCTCCTGAAGATCCGTGCGTACGATTTGATCGGCGTCAACAAAGATAACCTTGTCGAGATCCAGTGGGAACAACACATCCAGGAACAAAATCTTGTAGCCCCAAATCGTACGTTGCTTTTCCTTTTGACCACGGAGCCATGATGGCCACTTGTATGTAATCATTTCATAATCAAAGTTGTACTCGCGAGCCATGTGTGGTACAAAGTCCTTATTAAAAAACACCAAAGAGCAGGGATATATTAGTTTTAGAGATCGATCAAGATAAAGTTAAAGAGTTATGTGGAATTACCTTGAATGATGGCGACAAAAAGTTCTCGATAAACCAGAATTTGACGGTGCTGTTGGTGTGTTCCATGACAGAGGCAATCATGATAGACATGAATCGTTCGTAAAGTTGTCCAGAGGCGACAGAGAAAATGTTGATATCTGCCTGCTTTGCCTTTGGTTGTATAGCACCACCGGCCGTGTTTGCATCATTTTCATTACCAAACAGCTTCTTTTTCATTGAAGACCATAAGCCCTGTTCTGAGGAGGCGTCACCTTTGTTGGATTCAGCCAACACATCTTCTGCTTCCATGCCTTGATTTTTGCGCACTTGAGGAAATACGGTAAGACCTTCGAATGACGTGAGGGCAAGTTGGCGTAGCACCATTTCGTCCTTGCCATCCGTCTCGGACGTTGCAGACTGCCATTTGCCTTCGGTGCCGATACTTTCAATGTGATACACCTCGCTCGACCGTCCTTCACGCAATCGTAGGTCCCAAACACCAGGCTGTGCTTTCAATTGGAAATAGCCGAGATTGGCCATCACAATCGTATCCGTCATGGCTGCTGTAGAAGGTGTGCCCAAAACAAACTGTAAGCCGCGCGGAGGCGATCGATTGGCAGCATCCACACAATGGCCCTCTATCAGGATACGCTCAAGCTCGTATATAGCGGAGACCTGAGGAGCATCGCTCAGTTGGATATTGTCTAAATCAACATTGGCGTCCTTGACTGTAACGTGCCATGCATTGATGGTATCGACGCCGAGCGTATACAGAGCATCTACGGGAAGATCGGCAAAGTAGGCCATGGGGGTTGCCAAGTCGCCTGTGGTCGAATCAAAGTGGAGCTCTCGGTCAAACACATAGCGATAGAACCGTTTCATTGGAATTTCGGTCAACTTGTATGTTGGACTAAAGTGGAGCTCGATATAGATGCCGTCTACTTCGGATAATGTTTCCAACAAGGCCGCCCATTTTTGCGCTGTTTCGCTAAGTGGATTTAGCACCACGCCGATTTGTGCAAAAGCTGTTGTTTCGTCGCCTATACTGATCTTGCTATGCTCTCCCTTGCGCACACGGTAAGGACGTTGACGGATCGTCGGTTTTCCGGCAGTAAAGATATCTTGTTGAACACTAGCCTTGTCTTCTTCCAAAAGTAATGCGATGCGGGTGAGCACATCAGGTAAAGGTTGGCTTGTTGTCGTTTCACTGGCCAGGAACGCTTCCTTGACGGGTTGAATACGGTTCTCAGTTTCGTAGCGGAGCAAACTGATAAAATCGTCCTTGGTAAACGTATCCTCCGATGCAAGTGGACCAACAATCTATGCAAATGATCATTAGTATCAAATATAAAGAAACGCAGTTTCAGGGCTTTTGGAGTCCAAAGACGACTCACCCGTCCATTCACGACAATTCCTGAGAAATTCTTTTCCAGCTCTGATCCTCCGAGTACACGCGCTTGGTTTTGAGCTGCATGATTTGCAGCTGACTCAACGATAGGTGATCCAGGGGCGAACATTTTAATTTGCTCAGGATTGCTAGATATAATCTGGTCTCTAGAAGAGATAGCCTTGTCAATAAGTTCCTTAATAGCGTCCTTGTTTCCAGAAGCCAGTTCTCGATAAAGGACGGTGGAAATTGTTGCATCTTTGGATGACTGGTCACTGTCACCATTGTGGATTAATGCCAAGCGCACATTCTCACGTTTTTCCTATATAGGAGTAGCCACAATGTCTGGTGTTAGATTATCCATACTTGTCTACTGTTGACAACAAACGAATCTCGTTAGATGGCTTTACCAAAAATAAAAGTGCCTCAGATGCCAGTTTCAACCCGGGCAAAGTGTCCAAATCGGCAACAATCCAGACATTGGTATCTACTTGTGTCGTGTCCGGCTCGGAAGATTCGGGGGCTAAGCATCAACAGTTAAATTTGTTGCTAGATCGATTTTTTTTCGTTTCTTTCTATCACGGCTACTGCGTCAACTTACCGGTGAGATAGATTATATCTGAGGTATCATGAGCGGCCGACAAGGCCATCATGCGCAAGGGATGACCCTCTGACACGGTGATATAAGGGTTACGTGACACAGACACATATGACTGGGACAAAAGATAATCGTAGACATTATCATCATCATCGATAGAACCAAAGTAGATGCCTCGTGCCACCAATTGAGTTTGCTCTTGAAGACCCATCATCAAGACGCGAGTCCATTGCTACATGCGTAAAATTTATGTGATTTTCTTTAGCTTCAAGCTTTGTAGCTAATAGGGGTAGTCGTCTCTTACCTTTTGTTCATCGAGCTCAAACAACTTGCCGTTCAAAAACATGACAGGCTCAGTTGATCCAATACCAAGGCGAGCAAGAAATGCTTCTACTTGTTGGATGTAGTCCTTTTTCTCTTCAAGCAAAGGAGCCAAAGAGCTACCATAGGCCTTTTCAACCATACTCAGAGTGGCACGGTCGGATTTGGATGTTTCTAAAATTCCTAGTAGCTATCAAAGTTACAAGAAGAGAGATATAAAAATTATTAAAACTTGTTCTACGAGTTTTGCTTTTTACATTAAGCCTTGCATCAGTTGACAATGTACGAACCTTTGTCAAGAACGCCAATCCTTCTTTCTTGCCTTTTGTCTGATACAAGTTATCAAGCACAACTGCAACGGCCGTTGCTAGAACAGTAATACATAATTTCAGCCGATCCATAACAATCTTGCTGGTGTGTGGTAATTATGCTCAATACCTGAATCTTTTTGATCAGTGACCATGGGAACAACGCCAAAACGGATAGGTGTGTTATGTTTGACCATTTCAACCACTTGTTCCGCAATTCGTTTCAAGCTATCGACAGTTGCAAGGTTCTCAACCATAACAACATTATAGACGTTGCGCTTAATTGCTCGTAGTTGACCTGGGTAGACGGGTTTCAACATCTACGTACAAGATAAGTTCTTCATCATTATCCGTCATGCGCAGTTCCAATAAAGACGCACTTACATCCATCAAATTGCTGGACCAATTTTTGTATCGTTTATCCTTTTCCAGATTGTTCCACCACAGCACCAAATCCGAACGCACGTCATAGATATCGGTAGGTTCACCACCTTGGCTATTCGCTTCCATTTTACTCAATGAAGAATGCGTCATGATATCAATGGCCTTGTGGGATCCGACACCCAGTGACTCAAATGACTGGATAAGCTTTTCTTCTCGCTGAAGCGCACGAATCAACCTGATTAAAAAGTCATCATCAGTAACGCGACATATCCCTCACGGGAGCTCTATAGCTTTGTTGACTTACGAAAATGGATCCACTTCGTTTTCATCTAGTACGACACCATTAAGCCACATGGCGTTGTCAACAGAAAACGAGCGTCGATTTTCAAGAACTTCTCGAACCAAATTTTCGTCAAGTGAAAGCTCGCTGATGCGACGGCCGTGCATTGGGAAATCCTGTGCTAGCTGTACCAAGGTCGATAATGGATTTTCGGACTTCGTGATAAACTGAGTAGCCTTGAGACCCAAATCTAAATATCTCTCCGTCTCATTTTAAGTATATCTCTAAAATATCTATGTATGTTGTTGTCGTTGTTGCTTATTATCATTACTACCTTGTATTTCTTGTTGTGTCAAGGGCTCAACCTTGGAAGGTGTAGCGTTATCGTCCTCAAACAACGTTTGACTGATCTTCTTTCCAAAACTGGCCAGTTTGCCTTTCACCGAGGCTTGCGTGGAGGACGCGTCATTGTTCCGGTCATCAATCACCAAATAATCCGTCTTTTTCAATGCCATTTCCACGCCATAACCTGTCAAGGCCAACTGATAATCACATTTCTTGCTGTCGGCAGCATTAGGCGGCGGCATGTAACGAACAATGTACGCGAAACCAGGCCGTTCTTGTACAGCTCGCGTCAACGCCTGATGAAACAGTTTAAAGGTATCGGATGAAAAATCCACTGTATACAGCACGACTGCATGGTCCATAGGCACTCCTTGTTGAAGCAGTACATGATCAAAGGGTAAAAGGTCCGGCTTGTAATAATGCGTGTTGTCAAATTTGAGGTTGTCGGGACTGCATACAATAGCTTGTTGTTCTTGTGATCCTCCTATATCGGCCCACACACCCTTTTGTTGGCATGGCAATGGTACGTCACTGACATGCACATTTTCACGATAGTATTGGTGGTAGGCCTCAATACGCGGTGCAGCAGCATGTATCGCGAGTGCCATTTTGGCTAAATCAGGTCGCGTCAGGTACGGTTCAATGATGGCGAGCGCGTCATTGTAAATTTGTTGAGCCGTGTTTTCGTCGGATGACTTTGAATCGGCTGCTGTTGCCTTAGCAGTAATTTTGTCAACGAAATCAAAAAAGAGTGTGTTGTTGCCGTTGGATGCTGTTTCTCTGGAAACAGTGCGAAGTCACGATTAGGATGTTGTTTGTTGCGTGGAACAACGTTATATACAGCAAAAAAAAAAAGAGGTACTTTACACTAGCTCTACGGCAAGATTAGGAGCACACCAAGGTGTGACCAACGTCAAGTCTACAGTTGTTGATGGCGCTGCCAACGCGTAATGCTGCAGACATGCTGTCAGCGTGGTGGCGAGTACTATTGCCTTGAGCCGCATTGCACAAGGAGAAGGACTTTATGGTGGACCAACACGCTCTTGCCACTTGTCAAAAGAAATGCAACGCAAGTCCAGCTCCGCTTCAGTAGCAAACCCCCCCAAGTACAGCCTATATTCATGCAGATTATAATGCGTCAAACGAAGAAGAGGCTCAAAACAGACGTGCTTATTTTTTTTAGGTGAAATGTATGTAAAGAGAAAATACATATGCAACACTGTTCTTTAATAGGGTAATTTTAAGTATGTACAAAGATTAATCTAAATTTTACAAAGACTAATCTCTAAGCCTTTCCCTCTGTTGTTCCGTTGTTGTATTTGAGCAAATTGAGAATTTCTTTTGCAAGGTGTGAATTTTCTGTTGTTTTTGTAAGACAAGTTACCATCCGGCGCCAGAAGTGTTGACAGGAGCAGCGCCCCAGCCATCACCACCAGTTTGAGCAGGAGGAGCACCCCATCCACCCGAAGCGGGAGCTTCTTGGGCGGGAGCAGCAGGTGCGGGTGCGGGTGCCGCAGGCTTGGCTGGTTCGGCAGCAGGAGCGACAGGCTGGGAAGGTGCGCCCCATCCGCCACCTTGAGCGGGAGCGGCAGCAGGAGCAGCGGGTTCAGAAGGTGCTCCCCATCCGTTTGAAGCAGGAGCGGCTTGAGCAGGAGCGGCAGGCTGGGAAGGTGCGCCCCATCCACCACCTTGAGCGGCAGCAGGCTTGGCTGGCTCAGAAGGTGCTCCCCATCCGCCACCAGATGGTGCGGCAGGTGCAGCAGGTTCAGAGGGTGCTCCCCATCCACCAGCAGCAGGAGCAGCAGGAGCAGCAGGTGCGGCAGGCTCAGAAGGTGCGCCCCATCCACCACCAGACGAAGCAGCAGGAGCAGCAGGAGCAGCAGGTTCAGAAGGTGCGCCCCATCCACCACCAGAAGGCGCGGCAGGAGCAGCAGCAGCAGCAGCGGGTTCGCTGTTACCACCCCAACCACCGGAAGAAGCAGCAGTATCGTTGTTACCACCCCAGCCGGCCGAAGCAGCATTGGCATCCCATCCAGCACCACCAGCGCCAGAGTCAGCTGTAGCACCATAGTCAGTGTTACCATAGCCAGAGTCGCCATAGCCACCGCTGTCACCACCGCCTTCACGTTCAGCGTGGCACTTGTAGCAATCCGATCGACGGGCAAAGTTCACAGCACCACACCTGGAGAAAACACGCGTTTTCGTCGTTAGCAAAGAAGAGACTTGTACAATTAACAAAACATAAAACACTTACGACGAGCAATCCCAATCACCATCACGACGTTCGCGACCACCGCCACTGCTGGGGTTAGGATTAGCAGTACCGCATTCCTTGCATTCGTTACGGGAGGCGAAGTTGGAGAAGCTGCAGCTTGGGCAGCTCCAGTCGCCGGGCTTACCACCGCCACTGCCACCACCACCATAGCCACCGCTGCTAGGGTTAGGGTTGGCAGTACCGCATTCCTTGCATTCGTTACGGGAGGCGAAGTTGGAGAAGCTACAGCTTGGGCAGCTCCAGTCACCGGGCTTACCACCAAAACCACCGGCATCACCAGCACCACCGTTGGGGTCGCCACCAGGCATGCCACGTTCTTGTGGGACGTATTCTTGACCGGCATATTCAGGAGCAGGGACGTTTTCTTCATCCAAATCTTCCTCCCAAGTCTGATCCTCAGTCACATATTGTTGCAAGAACTCTGGGATTTCTTGCTTGCATTCCTTGAGCAGCTTGGTCAATTCAGGAGCAAGAAGTTCACTGCGCTCGTTGTAGAAGGAAGTGGCCAGACCAGAACGACCGACACGAGCGGTACGACCGATACGATGGATGTATTCGTCCATGCTTTCGGGCATATCAAAGTTGATGACGTGCATGACGTTGCGGATATCAATACCACGGGCAGCGACAGCTGTGGCAACAAGGATAGGGCACTTGCCGTTCTTGAAAGCAATCAAGGCGTCTTCACGTTCCATCTGGGTACGGTCACCGTGGATGGAAGTGGATGGGAAGCTTCGGTCGAAGAGGTATTGATCCAAACTATGTCAAATCATAGGATATTGTTTTTTTTTGTTTAGTTGATCAGTTACTTGCATGCGACAAGCGGGGCATTGAGCTCCTTGCTATGATGCCAGTTATGAGTATAATTACCTGTCAGCACTACGCTTGGTTTCGACGAAAATAAGAGTGCGACTGGGTGGTTGCGAGTTGAGAAGAGCACGGAGCTCCTCTCTCTTGTCTTCTTCGTCGACGTACATGACCTACAAAATTCCATCATGGCGTTGGTTATCTTTCTCTTGACAACATTTTGTTTGTTTGTATGGGATTCATACCTTTTGGGTGATGGAGGAGGTGGTACCACCGACACGACCAACCTTCAAGAAGAGGTAGTCGGGATGCAAGAAATCACGTGCAAGCTTACGGATAGTACGAGGGAAGGTAGCACTGTACATGAGCGTCTGACGTTCAGGGTTGAGACCTAGTCATTTGACAAGGGCATGTTAATCACAAATGGGTCGCATATACAGACGCACGCATGCACATAAGCAGGGAAGCGTGTTCTTACCTCTCTTTTGGACAAGAGCACGGATGATGGGCTCGAAACCCATATCCAACATGCGATCGGCTTCATCAAGAACAAGGTACTTGACACGGCTCAGGCCGATCTTGCCACGCTCAACGAAATCCATCAAACGACCAGGTGATGCAGCGAGAATGTCACAGCCACGCTCGAGCTGACGCAACTGAGAGCCCGTGTCGGCACCACCATAGACGGCACAAGGTCTCAACATGCTGCGGTAGGTGAACTAATAGTAACAATCCATTTCGGGACATTCACACGAAAGGGATCATCAGTGATACAGAAAAAAAACACGTGTTTCTCCTTATACTGATCAACACACACAGGGTAGATCATGGCCTTAGCTTACCTTTCTGCATTCATCAAAGATCTGGGAACACAGTTCACGAGTAGGAGCGATGATCACGACAAGGGGTTCAGCCTTGAAGCTACGGGTTTCAAAGGGAGCAGGACGGGGTTGAGCGAGCTCCTTGGCGCGGCCAAACAGACCAGACAAGGTCGGGACCAAGAAGGCAGCGGTCTTACCAGAACCTAGAAGAAAGAATGAGTACATGTTTCCCCTTTCTAATTTTGATATAAAAGGAGATAAAGGCAAGCAGAACGTTACCAGTCTGGGCACAAGCCATCAGATCTTTGCCATTAGTGACAATAGGAATGGAGTAGGTCTAGCAATGATGAGATAGATAGAAGATGTCGGTGTGTTAAAATCATAAAATCACGCGTTTGTGCGCGTTTTTCCATCTTTGTTCGTCTCTCCCCCTCCCTTTCTCGTGTTGCTGTAGTTTACCTGAACAGGTGTGGGTTGAGCATAGCCAGCCAAACGGATATTCTCCTTCATTACGGGATGCAGGTCAGCTTGATCAAACTATACAAATGAGGAAAGTTATTTTGTGAGCGGTGTATGTTGTCGTGTGACACATGCACATACACACGCGTAACCGATTATTATGAGTTTACAACAACTTTTTAAAACTGACGCGTCATCCGTCAACATGCATCATCACCAAGAAGATGAAAGAAACTTACGGTCTGGACGGCAGCTGGAGCCTCACCGCGTTCGACGCGGACAGGGATGTTGGCATACTTTGAGAAATCAAGCGGAGTGTGCTGCTCTGTGGGATCGAGGCCAAAAAGTTCCGCTTCGAGCTTTTCATCACGAGGAGCCATACCATCGTCACCCAAGGCGTTTTCATTGTATTCGTAACGGACCTTGTTGGAAGCCCAGTTGTACGAGCGTTCGGGACGGTCAGGCTGTGGAGGGAGACCGACGCCTTCGGGACGTGCAGCAGAGCACTTGAAGCACTCTTGACGACTGGCAAAGTTGCTGACGCTACATCTAATGAACGATAGTTTGATTGATTGTGGAGTGAGTGAGCTTGAGATGACGACTGTTTTTTCTTTATCTATTATTCTTTTTCGATTTGTAGGATGCCGATAAATAATAAAAAGAATTACGTACTCTGGGCAGTCCCAATCTCCGGGACGAGGTTCGCGCTTGGGAGGACCCATACCCTCAGGACGGGCAGCAGAGCACTTGAAACACTCTTGACGGCTGGCAAAGTTGTTGACGCCACATCTATTAAAAAAAAAATAACCAAGAGTGTGCGTGTGCGTGTGCGTGTGTAAGTTCGTGTCAAACATAGCAGTACTACAGCATTCCGATCTCAACAGCGATCTTTTTCCCCTCTACCCTCCATCCCCAGAATCAAAACTTACTCGGGGCAATCCCAGTCTCCTGGACGAGGTTCGCGCTTTGGCTTAGATTCATAATCATCACCACCAGCGCCGTAGTCACCGCTAGCGCCATAGTCACCACTAGCGCCATAGTCACCGCCGGCATTACCGTTGGCAAATTGGTTGTTGTCACTACCACCAAACTGGTTGTCACCGCCTGCATTCCATTGAGGGGTGGGATCAGCAGCAGCACCACTAGAATCATTGCCCCAAGGTGCGCTACCGGCGTTCCAGTCACCACCACCACCACCACCTCCTGCATTTCCAGAAGAACCACCCCAGCCGGCATCGCCGCCACCGCCAGCAGAGGCGCCCCAGCTATCACCGCCTGAAGCGTTGTTGTTCGAATCCCAAGACATAATGTATGTGTGTACGAATGTCCTTTTTTCTCTGTTTGACAGGACAAAGAGGAAGGAAAAAAAAAAGTCAGCAAATTCTTTGTGAAAAAAAAAAAAGAAAAGAACTATTTCGACTCGGAGCCAATAGGCGGTGACGTCTTGCCCTTTTTTTGGTTCCCCTCCCAAATCATTCCTTGCATGCTTGAGGAGGAAGAGAGGTACATCGAAAGGATGATATTGTAAGGCCCGGCCCTTTTTTTTGGGGAGGGGGGGTTGTTCACTGCTGTTATCATTAGATCTTTTCTTCTCTAAATCGAACTTTTATTTGATTGACTGACCCATTGATCGAGGAACGTGTTTTGACCGGATTGAAGCATGTGAGGATTATGTGTGTCATTGATGTTGGTTACTTGTTAGCATGATAGTAGAGTTAGAGAGTACGTAAGACCAAGAGAGAGATGCATGCGTTTGTACTACTATAAACACCCTTCGCATCGGAACCACTCTCCCGCACTGCGCTACTACTGAGTACGTACTCTCTCCCTCTTATTGTTCTCTCACTCCGTCTCCTATAAATCATGCATGATAACCTTTCTGCTGTGAGGGTGTATAACAGCTGGGCCCATTCAAATAGTTACCGGACATGCTCTTCTTCGCTGGTAGAAAAAAAGGGACAGGGTTTGTAAAAAGCGATGATGTCGCACCAAGTAAAAATGTCACAGATCGATAAATATCTCAGCTTAGAAGTCAGTTGTCGCATTTTGTCTTCACAGCTTCACAAACAATAATTTGTTATATAACATCAAAACCGAGTACTATACGCACGTAAATGTAGAGCATTTGGAACATATGTTAGAGGAGAGAGTTGCGGCATCACTTTTGAGAGAAATGACTGAAAAGCGCTCATATACATATACTCCGTACACTGATGAGGAACAATATTAATTTTTCAAAGTGAAGATTTATATGAGTAATTTGGCACCAGCGAAGCAGTTCTATGTATATCAAATATCATACATATAAGCTTTACATACACAGAGATTGATGAAGCAATATGAATAGTAATTCAATTTTTATTGGTAACGAACAGGGCCGTAAAGCCATTTTCAATGAAATTCGTAAATTGACACTTATTTATGTATAATGATTCTAAACCTTCTGAGCAATTAATAAATGAACTTAAGACTGGGTGCGCTAGAAGTCTCACATACAGTAGCACTGTTCATAATTTTATGAGAACAGAATGCGATTCATCATTGATTAAAGCAGACTTTCACTCTGTTGAAAGAAATAGTACAAACTAAGCTAGTAATGGACGTAATGATTGTGTTGCTGATTGGTCAAACATACATGGATATCTTTACTAAGTGCGTATTTACTTATTAGAATCACCATTCCATATATATATGAAACGCACAAAAGCTTAGTCAATGGTTGGTACTCCTGCTATTGTAGCAATGCCAACTACACGAGCAAAACACTACAATAGTGTAGGGCGCGAACTCTGCTTCAGGAATATATAAAGTTAATGTGAGCATATCTCATCCTAATAAGAAGAGAAAGGCTGGGTGAAGATTTGAGATTCTAAGCACTGGACCTGTTACAGGACATTACTTTAGCTTTTTGAAAACGTGTGATAAGGTGGATAGATTTTCACATGGCTAACGCGTCTATGATACACGCACTTTTACTGATATAGCAGAATATATTGAATATCATAAATATCAATGTGCATAAGATAGCTTCCTTTATATTATTCTTCCACCTCTGCCACTCGAAATACTTGGAAACTCTATGCAGACGATATATGTGTCTTTCTTAACAAAGCCATTGACCTGGAACACTTACACATCACCTCCATCGTTATTAACAGGCAATCAAACGCTCGTATTAACGTCCATAGCAGTGTCTTTTTTGAGCCAGCCACAACCGTGATGGAATCAACATCTTGCCAGATTCGCATACCCCAGCCTGTCACGATCGGTCAAGTTTGAAGCAATGACCTACTTGGTCTATTGTTCTAGGCAATATAGATCCGAAATACAACATCGTCTTTTTATGGATCGCCACCTCATCCGCATACGCGATGGCTATTAATTATATCAGCGATGCCTACTGTCTGTGCGCGAGCGTGTAATATCCCTAAGCACAATACATATGGCTTTCTCGACTACAATATGGCCTGCCGTTAGCCAGTGGTGCTGCTGCGTCCTTTTAGGAATAAACTACAGAGCATCCCATCCAGCTTCATTTCACACCACATGTTCCCCTAAAATTGCCATGTTCCATCCCCATCAACCACAGCATCAGGGTGGCGTACAAGTTCTCGACTCTCGGACATAGCAACAAGCGCTTCGACTACCTTGGATACAACCTTTAATCGAGTTCCCTAACGCCAATACATCAGGTTTCCTGGTAGTACCTTATCTGGTACATCACTTGTTGATGAGCATCACACAAAATTCCTCAGATCATCGGCCTTTAGTCGCCTTTCTTGAATCACATCCTCGTTTTCTACAGCAACAAATCTTCTGCAATATGATAGCATCACTTCTTCTGGCCGTGATCGATCAACTTCAACTAGCACCATCATCCATATATATTCCACTAATGCTTGTGCTCTGCTTGCCTTGCCGCACAATATGGGGATCTCGGAGCCAAGGACTTGCTCCGCTTTTCGACCCTCAAAGAAAATTAAGGTGTTGGACTTGTTCGTCTTTGACGAAAAATAGGGCTTACTACGACGACCTCTATCACAAAATTACCCGATCCCCCATCCAAATGTCACTCGCTAATTCTGAAACTACGCAGCTTGGCCGCATCATACTAAGAAATTTTCATAGTCGATTTTGCCTTCCTGCGCCCCACCCGTTGGGTCAACATAACCGACAGCTTGGCACCACCAACGATAATGTGCTGCGTACGCTCTTCGCCGTTTGTTTCACCGATAAGAACCACAGCATTCGTACATCTCTTCCTCTCTATTCGGACAATGTTTGTAGACCGCCACACAACCGGACACCCATCGCTCGACGTTGGCGCCAGCCTTGGCGTAGTATAATGCACCATCCGTCCCGGAGTGATATCTGGTGTCGAGCACCACACGTTCACCACTACCAGTCACCTCCATAGTATTCTTGATCTTTATGTTATGCCAGATCTCAACCCCTTCTCTATTCATTTATCAACCTGGACTGCCCCAATGTCCCTGCTGCAACAGACCAAGGCCGTTCCATCCGTCATCCTAACATGCTGGCGTGTCTACTGGACTTGGATTTCCGTACACCCTTCTACTGTGATTCAACTGGTATTAAAGCTACTTGTTTAGCTTCGCCACACTAATGTCGCTGCCATAAACTTATACACCCACATCCACGCCTTTCAGGTTGCAAAATCAAAAGGGACGGGATGACTCCAGACTGTAGCGATGAATACGTAAAATCGAAGGGTAGACGCAATTCTTGAGTGTATAACAAAGATTGTTGATAAAATACGTGCTTTATTTCATTGTCAATAGCAGTATGATTGTGCGTGGTTGAAAGTAAGGGAACAAAGACCTTGTTCCGGATATGTAAAAGATTGCTGGACCAATTAGGTGATGTCGTGTGCATGAATTGGCGTGACTTTGATTCTCAACGCTACATATTGCGTGATTAGCAACAATCGTCCTTTGTTCTTCCCTTTTCTTTGTCTTTCCACTTTTTCATTCTTTTCTTTTCTCCTCCCGTCTACCACGCTCATGAGGATTTTTACCCCTTACCAATTTGTTTATAATAATTGAACGAGATTGTTCAAGAAATCATGAAGGAGCAATCTACAAGTTTTATAAAGGAAAAAATCGCCATAAAATCAAGCTGACCACAAACGTCAAAAACTGGCTCAACTGAATCATCGGCCGGAGCAAAAGACTGGTTCAGAACAGGTCATGAAGAAGAAGAGAAAACATGTTGGTGCGTATATATCAAGAAAAACAGTACCAAAGTCTACCTTGAAGATATCATGTTCGAGTGTGGATATGAACAGTAAGTTTAAAGATCCTCGCATCCAAATGTTTTACCACCCACCCCATTAAAGACTTACAATGGTTTGCAAATGTGAATACAATATAGTACTAATTATTCATTCATAATCGACCCGAAGGACAATTGCTGGCAAGATTTGCTCACAAAGCAGGAGCTTAAAGACATAGCAACAGTAGGGGTGAATGCTTTCCCTTCTTTGGACGATTCCGTGCAACACGTTTTTGAAAAATGTGAAAAGGCACTAAACCACTAGAAGAGAACAATGAAACAGAAGAAGACGAGTATGTCCTTTGCATCTGGAAGGCAATTACTGCTTTGGGCTTCTTTGATCCTAAAGTCCAATCGCAAGAATATTGGATTCAGCAAACTCTTCTTGACTTTCTGGAGTTGTATCGACGCGAAACTATTGTTGAAGTGATCGCCAACGGTTCCGAGCAAGACTTTGTTGTGCGTTGCTGGGACAACAATGACCGTTGTTTCCAAGACTTGGGTGTGGTAGGCCGGTAAAGTATCGATTTTTGGTTTACCATTCGACTTCTCTCATTTTACTAGACGATCGATTATCGCAGCATGGCCCTTATTTTCACGCGGGTGTAAAAGTATATGTTCAGTAGTTGGTAGCGTAATATCTTCTCATTTGTATACTTTTAACACGAGGAAGGGCCAAGTTGCGATGATTTTCTCTAGTAAAATGATAAACAATCGTAAACATGTATTTCGTTTCTTTACATTACACTGTTCAGGATGGCTTATACAAATTATAGTAATCGTACATGCCAATCAACATTAGTACGCGTCAACATTGACAGAAAAGTCAGCGGCAAGAAACCACTTGTAGAACAAGCGTCGTCGATCAGACCAGACTTCCTCGTTATAAACGACGGTCTTGATTTCGCCGTTGGTGAATGCGGTAAAGAAGATGTTGGCGGCATCTCCAAGAAGGAATTCCTGGAGCGACAATTGCATGTCCCGAAGGTTATGAAAGACATCTTTCATCGAGCCTTGACGAAAGGGAAAAATGCAGAATCGCTTGCACGCACCTTGAAGATAACTGCTTTGAACCAAAATAGTGAGTTGTCAATTCTACAAATTGTCTAAATCATCCAGATTATCAATACTTTGTAATTCAGGCACACGCGTCCAAGCTCAAGTATTTGATTGTCCGAAAGGATACATACAGCTGCCGTTTGATGTCGAGTAATGCGTACCAAATCCCGCCACCCCAGACCCAAATTATTTGCCCATATTCGGACGCCGTACGGGCCTCTACAAGCTCTACGGAACATACCCTGTGGCCTCTGCGGTGTCACGCCGTGCACACCGTAGAAATTATAGTATGCTCAGCCTACCATAGCACCAGCTTTCTCCCTTCTTTTTCTCAGAATAATTCTCACTACATTGCGTCCTCCATTTCGACAATAAGCAACCAGGAACCCCAACCAGAGCAGTCAAATGCTTCCAGCAACAAATATTACCGCCCTAAGGGAACCAAAAAGTGGTCCACTTGGAACGCGTTAACTCACTTCCTTTCTCAAAATAGCACTGACGAAGAGCGAGAAGGTTTGCTATTTTGTATATAGGTAAAATGAGAATTTTTACTTATCTAGTATATAGAATGGGAAGATATTATCAGACAGTATAACGATGGAGAGTTGACAACGACAACTGCTCAACTGGCTGCGATCTGTGCTCGCATGAACGAGGAGCACCAGAAAAAGCTTGAAGAGAAGGTCAAGCGCATGAACCATATGATGGAGCAACCGGCTCCTATGGATCTAGATGTTCGTCAGCAGCTTGGGAGAGCTTTCAGACGCGAGATCATGTCGGTTAACCACCGTGCTAGCGTGGCCATGGGATGGAATGTCGGCACGCTCATGTCTCCCCAGTTTGAGACCGATTGGATGCTTACTACACCTATAGTCTCATCTAGTATGTAAAGTAGTAAATATGTTTTTAGAAATGCTCATATTCAAGGTTCTAATACCAACTATTAAGAGAAAGCTCAGAACGCATTGAATAAGATTGGAGGGCGTCCAAACTTCCATCGACATTGTCAAGGTTAATACTACACTGTGATAGTAACATCTGATTGAGAAAAAGGATTATTTATTTATTGACTTTTTCTTAACAACAATCTGTCACTATAGGAACAACAGGCGGTAACTATCGCTAACACATCATAGCATTGTTAAAAGGAGCTACTAATGTATATTATTCGTTTTCGCCAGGCCCTCGTTTGACCAGAAAGCCTACCAAAAAGAAAAGCACGGTTAAGGACCTCATGATTGAACTCTGTAGTATGTTACAAGCAGTGCCTGCATTGCAGTTATCAATGTATTAATACTTGTAAATGAATGTATGTAGACAACGAAGTCGACAAAAATTTGACAAAGTTTCCGTGGAAAAGTTTCAAGAGGGTGTCAAACGGTGGGATAATTCGCTACAGAAATGAAACATTGGGGTGCGAATTCACGGGTTTTGATTGTGGCGAAAAGGCAGATACTGCTTTGTGCCCGAGTGACATGCCGTATAAGAGATGGTCAGAGCTGTATGATGCCCTTATCAATGGCCAAATTAGTTTTGAAAAGCTTTAAATTAAATGGTTTAGCACATTTTAAAAAGTTGCTATTGATAAAAGCGACATATTAGCATCCAATAGGTATGTTAGTTCATTTATTAAATTACAGATCTTGATTTTACTGTGGAAGACAGAGTGATCTGCGCTAGGGGACATGTGGTCGTTCCTTGACATGGACAAGGATACTATACATATACAAAGAATATGAGGCCATAACTGAATAAAAACCGCATAGAACAAAAAGAGTTAGACGGTGTGGTGGTAGATGGGTAGAGGTGGAGCGAGAATGATGAAATTATTAGGAGGATTCTTCATGCAATTTGGAAATGACCACAGTAATACTCTTAGAAAGCAAGGAAATTTGAAACAGTTCCTAGCATCCGAGCATTTTTACCCTATTACATAACGTACTTCTGTGTACAAAATTAATTGTGGATTAGGGGATCGTCATAGAAAATTACAGTAAAAGAAGCTTTCCTCAAGCGCGTGGTACTTTTTTGTCAAGTTGCACGTTTAAAGTACTGAGCAATAAACAGAAGTGATCAACTTAATATGTGTTGCAATATAAATATAGAGAACTGAAATGAAAAATTATCTTTTGAAGGTTCTTAGCTACAACGTAACAAACAACAGACCGCACCATCTTATTAGCACTACAGTAGATCATGGGTTTTAACGATCGGTTCAACGAAGACGACGCCATGGACCTAGTGGAATCCACGATGTTGAGCGATGGGAGAACGAGAACGAAAAGCCGCAAAGTGTATGCTGGTGACGATGCAGTTGTAGCTTCTGCTCCCACTATAAGAGATACGCGTCAAAATTCACAGCATGATCAATTAGGTAACTGATTCGCATATAAGCACACTAAATCTTTGCTTATTATAACATATACTTTGTAACGCGAAGATCACGGAGAAACCGATGATCTCGACTATGGTGACGGTCCTAGTAGCGCTTTTAATGAAGGCTTGACAGTGTTTCGTCTGAATGACCATGACATCGAAAAACATAAAAGGAGATTGGAAGCTCTTGATGAAAACTGGTCCGAGGTCTTTAAGGTGCTACCGAAAGACTATGTAAAGTGCAGGGGAAGTAGCGACTATAGTCTGGCCGATACGACTCCGTTTTTCGACGCGCGCTGCACTACATGCGATAAAACAAAGGAACGGGAGATCTTTGCGTTTTCATTACCGGTAACGCATTACGTTGCATTAATAATTACCAAACATACTGTGATATGGACAACTGCTAAAACATTCCTATAAATGCCGTCCAAAACATACGAAACAGGCATTAAAAGTTATAAAATACCATTCTGTGAATGTAAATCAGACGCCTCAACCCTGCTTTACCATCACTTGTTTCCGTCATCTCCCGCCTCGCCGAGGACAGCATTTCATCTCCCATTGCTTGATTTCTATTCTGCGCTTTTGGCTGAAGGTCATTTAGCAGCACAAGCCTTTGGAAATGCTTGCTCTTATGTGCACAAGTTTGAGGTACTGTTACTGCTAATAGAATAATCAGATGATAACACAATGGAGCGAAATCACTTATCATAACAGTTATTCTAATGTATTGTATATACATTTGAATTTTATGGAATAAAGAATCCTGATAGAATTCGAAAGACTTTAGGAAATGCACATACAGCATACATGGAGCTGAAAGAAAAGTGACGGATGAAATGGTTAACGAGTTCAGCAATATTACTCCAATGGAGCGAGATGCGTGTCCGGCTTGTCCCAAGGTCTCCTTCTCGTTTTATAATTCAGTGCTGTCATGATATTTTGATGAGCTAATGACTCAATATACAATTTACACAGGAAGGAAAACTGTTCGTCGCAGTCGATGGCAACATGCAATTGCGACGACGCAAAGCACATGCAAATGACACAAAAAAAGCTGAAGCAGCGACGTTTTTCTCGGCTGATAACATGCATGACGTTTACGAAAAGCATGAAGTCACCAATGCCGTCAATAAGCGTTGCGAGAGTGAGCTCAAAGCTGTTACGTCCGTTTCTGCTGCTGTCGAGAAGTTCTATGAAAGTGGAATAGTAGGCTGTGTATGCGGCAGACACAATGTTCCACTTCAGTTTACGAATATCTTTGCTTCTGGTGAAAAGTAATTTTAATGCTTTTTACATGCATGCAGTCTATAATCCCTAGCGTATAATATGCACTTACATGTTGAGCTTTGTATAGGTACAAATATGCTCTATCTGTGCTTGCTGTTGCCACTAAGGGATACAAAGATGTCAATATTTTGTATGATCTTGGTTGTCGCTTTGAACCATCATTTAAGATATTTTGCCGTGTCTAAGAATATCATCGCATCCGGTAAACAAATTGATCTTTAATTACTTATGCACCATTAGCAAGCATTTCCCAATTTTGCTCAAGCTGGATCACAGATGGCCGTCTCCGTTTTCCATGCATACGCCCATTCAATGTCTTGCCAGGTCGATTATCATCCACGATTCATAAGCGGCTTTGGACTGACAGATGGAGAAGGACTTGAGCGTCTTTGGTCCTACCTTGGAGGATTTGTCTCAATGACTAGACAAATGAGCGCCAAGAGACGTCTGTTCGTTTTACAGCATGCGATTGGTCATTCGAAAGCCAAGACTATAATCAATATGTGTATGCATGATTTTAAATGAAGTTATAAATGATTGCGTGATACTCATAATAGTACCGATAGGTTACGCGCTTAAAAAACGGACGAAAAGGGCAAAGGCAATCATCGAACAAGCGTCTGCATACTTGCGACACAGAGCTACCCTTGTAGCTTCCGGCGGTACGCCATGCTGGTGGTGAAACGAGGACGGGAAGATAGATGAGCTCAGATTCGAAGAAGAATGGAAGACGTACAAAGATACCGTCCATAAAAAATCGAAAGATCGTACTATATTCACTGGTGTCAAACCTCTATCAGTAAAAATACAGTATTATGAAGAACTAGAGCATTTTTACGCGGTTGAGTGAGTTTACAAAGTGTTTTTGTAGAGTACTGTAAAATACTTAGACAACTAATCCATTCGGAAAACATCATTAGAGCGGAGCGCATTACTTTATCGAGGGAGCTTGAAGATCCAGATAAATGTGCCAATATGACTATGGCGGAAGCAGGTATGTATAACGATTTCTACTCCCTTTCGTTTATGCGTATTAAGCTATTGTTATCATCAATAGATGAGAAATTTGGATTGCTTCGAAAGCTCTCAAGAAAGCTCGAGATCGCTGAAGACAATGTTACCAGAATTGAAAGGGTGCTAAAGCCTGAACGAAGATGGCAGATAAATAGCACAGAATACGCAAGCGCAAAAGAAGCAAAAGCAAAGCGAGAAAAGGAAGATAGCCTGTATAAACTAAAATCACATATAATCTCGCGTAAGATGATGTATGATCAGCTGCGTAATCGAGAGGGCAAAATAGGTATTGTATATCTGTTTTTTGAAGTGTAAAAATGAGAAAGCGCTGCTGATGGATATAATTAATTAATTATGAAACAGGCGAAAGAGTAAGCACGAAAGTTAGAAGCGCAATCAAGAAACAAAGCACTGCAGCTGAAAAGCAATTGAAGCTATACAATGCTGCTTGCCATCTGTTGTTGGAGCCTGAAGTCCAGTGGGAGGATGTCTGTCATCTGGAGACACGATTTTGGGAACAGCACCATATAGCAGAAAGCAACGACGTCGACGTTCTCAGAGAGATTATGAACATTAAGCGCGCCGAGGAAGAGCTGATAATGATCGAGGTTAGTGCTATGGTACTTCATTGAAACTCCATACTGTGATCTCAACTTTCCACTTAGGACGAAGAAAAGAATCTGGAAGCATACGCTGCAGCACGTTATAGCGCCATTCAAAATGCCATAGAGGCGACGCATGACGATGGGTGGCAAGCTATTCTTGGTGATCTTTTGGAACAAGCTGAACGTCTCCAATGTAATATCAGAAGCAGCAAACCGCGTACTGTTGGTGAAATTTCACAGATCGACAACGACGAACAATACGGTGACGATGCGGACGATGAATATGACGAAGACGTTTACTTTGTCCATGCTGAGACATATGAGGATATTGAGAAGGAACATGACGAGCTGATGTATGAGTATATGCCGCCAGTAGATTATACTATGCATGACGAAGATATTTCTCTGCCAGATGCAGTACTTTCAGAAGAAACACTATAGAGCCAGCAATGTATATACGCCGTTGTAAATCAAGAGCTCTTTTATAATCCTTATTATGCTTACTTATACATTGTATGTTATTAGACCTGTTATGCGGATATGATTTTTTATTATGTGTAATAAGCACCTATTCTGTTACTTATTTTCTCAATACTGCGTTGAGCGTTAATCCTCATAATTTAAATCAGATACATATATATAATACTGTATGCTACCGGAAAAAGATGCTCTGGTTGGGGTTCCTGGTTGCTTATTGTCGAAATGGAGGACGCAATGTAGTGAGAATTATTCTGAGAAAAAGAAGGGAGAAAGCTGGTGCTATGGTAGGCTGAGCATACTATAATTTCTACGGTGTGCACGGCGTGACACCGCAGAGGCCACAGGGTATGTTCCGTAGAGCTTGTAGAGGCCCGTACGGCGTCCGAATATGGGCAAATAATTTGGGTCTGGGGTGAATCCCGCAAAAAGCAGATATGACTTTGGCACAGCTTTTCCCGTTAATGAAGCTAACGTTACAAGTGAAGGTATGTTGTCTTATATGATCAATTTAACATTGATATTATAGCCACTAACATACAAGGCAATCACCAAGGACTCGATCAAAGCATTTAAAACGCATCAACGTGCTCAAGCCGAATATGTCAAAGATTCACTTTTCTGGACAAACTACCAACCTGATTCCCAACGAGCCAAGGTAAAGTATCATGGTCCCACGCACACTGTTACATTGTCTTTGTATCTCTTCTGGTATTCACATTTTCTTGTCATTATCTAGACTTACCTTCTCCGTCGTGTGGAAGCTCAGCTCTGTCGACAAGGTGGTCGACACTTGGTTTGGCAAGACCATCGTCAAGTATGCTACCTTCTCTTTTTACCTCTGTTCCTTAGCTATTGATGAAATCAGCCGTATCGATATTGTAACGTTATTAAAAACAGCTCTTGTGCCAAGGTGTCGTACGAGGATGCCCAAAAGGTGATCGACAACCAGAAGATTGCATCGATTGCTGAAGATGATATCCGTACAGGTGTGGAGCAGCATATCCGGATGCTCTATGTCATTTGTCCAAAGTCTATTATTGTAGTCAAGACCCTCTAACCACCAAAGTATTTCTGTACCGGCACGCTGGAGATTGTGAAATACTCCCACTACGCACTCAATTTGCCCCTCTTTATCCAACTTTACTTCTGCCGCCGCTTTGACGGCTCAATTGTCCATCTGGAAGGAGGGAATGTATACCACCATTGGCAAGCAGCGTTATTAGAGCTTGAGCGACGATGAAGATGCCTTGTTGGAAGAAATGCGGGAAGGTTGCTCGCCTCCCTCAACTGCTGTCCCCTTATCTGGATCCGTTGTCATTTTGAAGCAGCAGCAGCAGCGACAACGCCGTCGAACGGCACTACTACTGCTATAATTACTACTACCACATCTATAGCATCTATACCAACTACAAACGGTAGCGATGCCAATCAGCAACAACGGCAGCAGCAGGCAAACAACAATAATACCCAGCCTGTAACGTTCAACCCTCACCTTCCGTGTCGATAGTGCGCATCGATTCTTCATGCCCGATCTGTCTGACAGTACGGGCTACAGTACCGATCAAGGCACACAGACGATTTAAGCATTGGACAAGGTCCAGGTCCTTGTTACTGTCGGGATGACCAAGATTCCACCTTTTATCCGCAATTTGGGCGACAACGCTCACGCTTAAAGAGACGGAAGGCCTTCTCTTCTCCAGGGGCACGAACACAAGGATGTCTCTTTCCCTCTCTCTCTCTCTTCACAAACACACACTTAATCTTTTTACAAAAGTACCTCTTTTTTGGACCACTACATATACAAACTGTGTATCTTTCAAAGAAAAGTTACGGTCACTACATTATTGGATCCTTGTTGTATATACTATCCTCCAACCAACCAGTCTCTTTCTTTTCCAAGTTCTTTTTTTTTTTCGGAAACGTAAATTTCTAACATATTATATGTTATCAATATGGTTGAAATGACGGTATGCCTTTCTATATCATAAAGAGGACAATATGTATTCTGAGACTGTAATCAATAATGTTATGTATATATGCAAAATGCAAATAAAGGCTGAAAAGAAAAAGGTAATATGTAGTAAAATATCATACGCTCACAAGAAGTCTAGAGATCTTAGTAATCCCAAGAGGTGATTCGGCGATGTGGAGACTAAGAGATACCTTGCATCCTTCGTGTACTGTAAAAACAATGGCAGAAAAATCGGTGCGTGGTCCGTGCTCATACCATTATCGGTATGTGATATATATACATAAAGCGTGCAGTTTGCAGTGCGCGATGCTCGGCTATGTCATACACCTCATTATATAAATTAACACACAAGTCTCATCTTCTCTCAAACTCACTATACTGCTTAAAATCATAGTGCACCCAAAGAATACATACAATTAGCATTTGACCTACAAAAACCATCAATAATATACGCTTTTTCAGGTGTTGGATACCAAGACAAATTCTATGCAATTGAGAGTATGGAATTAAAAAGCGCTGCTTTACAATAACACTATGTACAGACACGAGAGCTTTTTTGCATGTCTTATCATAAGTCGATAAAAAAATTGATGTGTGATGAAAATGTATAGAAAGAATGTGTGATTTTTAAATCTACAAATAATGAATTGTTGTATTCGTGTGTTTGTGCGCGCTGTGTGTGTGCGTGTTTGCGAGCAGTTAATGCCATTTCTAGGTGACGTTCGTTGTTACTTTGTTGATGCCAGGAATTGTGAATGCGGGCGGTATGTCGATAGTTGATGATGAATTCAACCCAGTTCTAAGCAGTTTAATATATGAGGTTGCCTAAATAAGTCACTTCGATTTGTTTTCTCCTTCTTTGCTTCTTTCTCGTCCACTATGCCTAAGAAGATTCACCTCACCAAGAAAGCTCGTTTCTTACGGCACTTCGTCAACGTCAGTAAGGTCTCCGACAAGATGCTGTGTGGTCAGCATAAGTTCATAAACGATCTCGACCGAAAATGGGTTTTGATCTCGGACGAACCAATGCCCATTCCTGAAGAAGTTGACATGTCGATTCCCAATGACGAAGAATTGTTGGGTGACTTCGTTGATGAAGAACTCGAATTATTAATATTTGACTAAGAATTTGCAAAGAAGGTCTTATCAAGCCGTTACTTGGTATCAAGTAAAAGAAAACCCAAGGCCGTCGACCTACGTGAACTTTTGTTTACTACGAGCGACAACAACGCGTTTCGACGCGAATTTCGGATGACAAGGAACACGTTCGAGGCACTCTACAATCTCATCAAGGATGACCGCGTGTTCAACAAAAACCTGTTCGGATTCAGTTGGGAATCGCGTTATACCAATTCGGTCACTTGTCACGCGATCTTGATGATGTGGCTTCGAGATATGGTTTCGGCAAGGGCACAGTTGCTCTCTTTACGGACAGAGTAATTTATGCACATCAAAGAATTTGTATTCTGGCCCAATGAGGACGAGCGTAGCCAATTGAAAACCGATCTACGCGATATCAAAAACCTCGCATTCAAAGAATGCATTGGTATTGTTGACGGCACTGATGTTGTGTTGCAAAACAAGCCAGGTTGGCAAGGCGAACAGTTCTTCACAAGAAAGAAAAGATATGCACTTAATCTACAAATCGTTTGTGATATCAACGATCGGATCCGCTACTTCTCTGCTGATGAAACAGGAAAGGTACACGACTCGCGCGCTTTCCGTAAAAGTATGATGGGAAAGAATTTGGAATCATTCTTTGATGAATCTAAATACATTCTTGGTGATGCGGCTTACCCTCTGTCACCACGTCTTGTCACACCATACAAAGGGGAAGCACGACAGATCCCAGAAAATCTTCAGTTCAATCGAAAGTTGTCGTCTGTACGAGGTACGGACGTTTTATTATTGCGATTTTATAAGTATTTCTGTGTGTTGAGCCATTTTCTTTTGATCATCTTTGTGTATAGTGGAGGTTGAACGTACGATCAGTTTTCTAAAGAACAGATGGCAAAGCTTAAAATGTCTACCGATCATGGTCAGAGGCAAACGTGATTATAAGCGATGCATGAACTGGAATGCTGTTTGTTGTCTGTTGCACAATTTTGTGCAAAACGTGAAAGATGATGGCTCTTACCTGAGCGTCATTGGCGACCTCCAACGGCGCCGCAATCCAGATGCAGACATGCGCAACGTAAGAGAGCTTCATCCGACCGGTGATGATGACTTTTGGGGTGATGATGATGAAGGTAACGAGTTCGTTGAAACAAGTAGACGTAACAGAGGTCAAATCACCCCAGGCGAAATGATGCAAGTGTACTTGAAGATAGCGCTTGGAATCACAGCTCGATAGGCCTTTTTCTTTTTTATTGTAATTTTCAAAATCAAAAACAAAACAAACCTACTCTCTCTCTTCTTCCCCTCCAACACTACCTGCCACACTATATACTCGCTTCTTCTGTACTCCCCCGTCTCTCCTCTCTTCCTTCTCTCCCTATGTACTCTCCCCCATTTTTTTGTTTCAACTCTTCTAATTCAATTGACAGTCGGAAACGTTTTATATATCGCGCGTCGCGTTCATGGTGCAGCCGTTGCGTGCGTTCTTCATGTGCCATTTCTTCGCGTCGAGTCTGAACTCGCATTTTTTTGATCGCAAGGTCCAACTGCTTTTGGCGAGTCTTGTGTATTTCAATGTGAAGACGCGAACGTTCAGACATGAAACTCTCAGTGAAATCCATGCTAAAAAAAAGAAAAAAATAAAGAAAACATTCAGTCAATAACGCAAACATCTGTATATCGTATAGCCCATCGAAATGAGCATTTTAAAAGCTTACGTTTCATCATCCACGTGAAGTCTAGGTCCCGAAGCTTCTTGCACTTCTTCACCAACAGTGTCATCGCCTCGCTGTAATTGATTATCGCTCTCGTCCACTAGCCCACTCAAGCTATCCATTTGGATTTGAGAATTGGCACCGATGCTGTCGCCGAATATATTATCGCAATCCTCCTATAGAGGCCACTTAAATTTAACGTAGACTTTTGTTATACAATTAGTATATACGATGCAATAGGCGTCCTTGTACATATAATACCACTATATCTGAGCTTACCTTCCCATGTCATATGTGAGTGTAGACCGCCAGGAACACCTTGACCGGACTGGGAGATTTTTTTTCCCTTGTGTCCTTCTCCCATTTGTCTCACAATTAATCTACCTTGGTGAGTACTTCTTGTTGCGTGTAGGATGCGGCAAATATGGTCCGGCTGATAGTTGCAGCGGTCGACGACTTGTTTGCAAAAAAAAAAAAGTTGCTTCCTTTCTGCTACTGTCTTGGCAAGTTTCATTATATCCTCACTCGTCCAATTGGCTCGTCCTAAAACACATATCTAAGCGATAAAACAGGTGTATTGACGACAACAATTATTAACTAAACAATAAGAGATGTCCTATACCTGACGCAGTTGTAGTTGGTGCGGTTGCAGAAGGTACTGTTGCTGCTGCGCTTGAAAAGGCTACTGCTGGCGTAGTAGGTGCCATAGCAGGTACTATTGAAGTTGTTGAATGGCCAGCCATCATAGAATCTAGTACGTGCGTTGCCGATTGTATTCCTGAAGACTGTGCGATTTGCTGGTCACCAGGTGGTTTTCATGCTTCTTCGGCCTGCGTGGTCGGTGCTGGCAGCAAAGGCACTCCTCTTGTTTGTGTCTGTGTCATTGGAGAAGGAGGGTAATGAGGCACTTGTGAATATGGGAAAGATGGATAAAAGATGCAGCACCATTTATCACTCCGTACGATGGGCCATTTGTGGGTACACTGTTGTCTGCGAGGCCGTCCTGCTGCGAACTTGTTTGGGCGCTTGTTTGGGGACCATTTTCAAGGGGGTACTGTAAATTTTTACGTACTTCACCTTCCTTTTTTATGCAAAAATTTACGTACTTGGCCACCGAAGTACATAAATGTTATGAACATTCCTCGACCTCTAGTAAGTGATCATCCTCAACCTCCTCGTTGATGACATACTAAATCCCCATCCATCATCATCATCATCATCCGAATTATCGACCTTAATACCAATCTTTCCGTTTATTCACATCATTAAATTCTATAGTGAAGACATATATATATCAGCGTTGATTTTTCGCCAGGCGAAAAATCTTTGGGGTTTTTCGCCAGGGCGAAAATTGATATTTAGACCTGAAGAACAAAATAGGAAATGTTATTATGCTAGAATCTTCTCGAACCTTTATTTCATAGCGAATTCAAAGATATATAAAGGCAATAAATCCAATTGATATACATTAATCGAATTGAAGCTCGGTCAAAAGAATAATAATAATAAGAAGGGAGGGAAAATTGTCAATAAAATAAAGTAAAGAAAGAAAGAAAATGAAGGGTGGGGATAATAACATTTCCTATTTTGTTCTTCAGGTCTAAATATCAATTCTAGGTCGAAAGAAATTTCTCGTAAGAATTTCTTGAGACCGTCAGAACAAAATAGGAAATGTTATTATGCTAATCCAGAGAAAAAGACTCGACAGCATCATGAAATTCGTCGTCGTTTGAGAGCACCGTTGAGGTAAAGTCCACGCGTGCCATTTGATTCCGTTGGTAGTGACGCACAAATGTATCGGCAGAAGCCCAGTTTCCAAGAGCCACAATGTTTTCCTGAGAAACACCTAGATCCAGAGCACGAGAGGCGGCCAAAGAACGGATAGAGACATTTGCTTCAGTTGTACATAACGAAATATATTCCCGATGAAGCCAAGTAGAAATCGTGGAGGCAGAGAGAGCCTGGTGTATGTTGTTAGACTTGACGAAGAGCATGCTAGAGGCGGAGCGAGCTTGTAAGGTGGGATGATCCCGGAGAACGGCGAAGCAGTGAACAGGGCACAATTCAATATCATCTGCGTGCGGATGGATACTGAAAGGCTTGATAATCCGACGCTTACCCCTGGTCTCTTTCGGGGCTACCACCTGAAAATGAAGACAACCGTTCGAGATGGAGCAAGAGGAGAAGGGAATGCGGGCCAAATCAGAGGGACGAAGGAATGCTGCCATAGCCAAAAGGAAAACCAACTTTTGTTGTAACGCCTTGATGGAGGAAGACGGTCTTGATGCAATTGAACGTGCACGTTCCAAAGCAGGTGCCACATCGATTTGAGGTCGGTGAATGGGGACGGGGGGAGCCTGTCCGAGCAAAGAGTTCAAGTACGAAGTGACGATGTTGTCTTCGCCAATACGTTTACCATCAATGTGTAAATGAGTCACCGCTGCGCGCATCGTCTTGAGGGTTGAAGCTTGTAAATTATGTTCTTGTCGCATATCCGCCAAGAAGTTCACCAGATCGACAGACGTGAAAGATGTATGGGAGACTTGCTTGCGGTTAGCCCAAGCCAAGAACCGAAGTTGTGATTTGCGATAGAGCCTGTTGGTGTTGGAGTTGGCTAACCGTTGAGCTAAGAGATCCTCCACCGCTTGTGCATTGAGATTCTTGTTTACTAAATTTTGGCGGACAATTGCCACACGGAGAGCATCCAGTTCTGCGGTAGTAACGGGTGTGGTGTCCATGGGGAGGTCGTCTGGATGGAATGTGGGGACAGTAGCCAAGGAAGACCTAGAGCCATTTGACGGACCATCGGGAACCAGATGGCGCTCGGCCAGTATGGGACCACCAGCGTTACCAGAGGAAGTTGCTCTTGAAGAATTTTGTTGATGACTCGAGATATGAGATTCCAGGGAGGATTTACGAAAGGATGATGGAATTTCTTCCACGGGATGGAGAACGCATCCGTGTGGAGAGCATCCGGATCCGGCATCCAAGAGACGTACTTTTGCAATAATTTGGTCGTCCTGTCGGCAAAGAGATCGATCGTGAAAGGGCCCCAAGTCTGGTAAATTTGTTGGAAGATCTCCGGCTTGATTCTCCATTGATTCTTGAAATACTGTCGACGAGATTCGAAATCGGCTATGGTGTTCTGTACTCCTTGTATATGTTGGGCTTGAATCATGATCTTGTTCTCCAGACACCACGTCCATACTTCCGTTGCCAGTTCCATGAGAGGGAGGGAGCGAGTTCCACCTTGCTTGTTGATGTAGGCCATGCTGGTCGTATTGTCGGTCCTGATCATCACCGTCGAGGTCTCCGGTAGGTGGAAAGTTTTCAAAGCTAGGTGAGCTGCCTTGAGCTCCCGCCAATTGATGGATTGGGCAGCTTCTTCCTCTGTCCAATAACCATGAGCTCGAAGATGGTTCCAACTGCAACCCCACCCGGTATTGCTGGCATCGACAAACATTGTTTGTGAGGGTGTCGAAGGGAGCAGTGAGCGTCCATTCCATTTGCGGATGTTCGTGTACCACCATTGAAGTTCCTCCAGACTCGCTTGATCGAGAGGGCGAGGAAGATCCCAATCCGCATCTGACTTCACTGTTAAATTCTTGTAGTATAATAGGTGTCGAGTGTAAAGACGTGCCGGAAAGATCGCAAAAGTCGCCGACTGAATACGCATCGTTAAGCTGTGAATGGTCCTGGGGGATTGACGATGTGGTTTGTCCAGTACTTGCTTGATCGATCGACGAATGTCCCGAAGCTTGGCTGGTGGCAGGAGAGCTGTCATCGAGCGGGTATTCAATACAAAGCCGAGATGCTCCAATTGTTGAGTTGGGGTGAGAACTGACTTCTTGTAATTGACTAGCCAACCTAGATGTTGTAAAAGAGAGACAACCTGATAAGCCTGTTCCATCGCCAAATGCTTGGACTCCGCGATGAGAAGCCAATCGTCCAAGTATGCTGAGATCCTGATTCCTAGAGAGCGCAAGTGTTCTAATATGGGCCTGCAAACTTTGGTGAAGACAAAGGGACTTGTGGACAAGCCGAAGGCGGTCGTACAATATTGGTAAACTTGGCCTTTCCAAGTTAGACGTAAGAACCTTCTCGAAGCTGGGTGAAGACCTATGTGCAGAAATGCGTCGGACAAGTCGATAGAAACTAGATAATCGTTGGGTTTGATCATTAGAGCCACTTCCCGAATAGTTTCCATCTTGAAATGAGGGGCATCCAGATATTGATTCAGCCGTTTGAGGTTGAAGACTGGTCGAACGCCGCCATCCTTCTTCGGGATGACAAACATTGAGCTGTAAAAGCCTGGTGTTTGACGGACTTCCGTGTTGGAAACGGGTTCGATTGCTTGCTTGGACAATAAGTCTTGGATTGCCTGATCTATCAATGGAGTCTGTTCCGGGCCAAAAGGCTGGATGGGCGTTGGTGTTGTTGTCGTTGGTGGTTGTATGTGGAATTGAATTTTGTAGCCGTGTGCGATTGTGGTGTCGACGAATGAGTTGATTGAAATTTGAGTCCAATGTGTATAAAACTTGCTGAGCCGACCTCCGACTGGGTCGGATGTTGCTGTTGTACGAGCCGTTGTTGAGATTACTGACGAAAAGGGTTGGTGTGCTTCTTGTTGTTGTAGCTGCTGTTGTTGGCACGAAAGGTGTTGTTGTTGTTGTTGTTGCGGCCGCTGTGGTTGCTGTTGTTGGTGTTGTTGTTGGTGTTGTTGCTGTTGTTGTTGAAACCACCCTGCTGAGAGGGTGGACCTGATCGAAAAAACTGCTGGTCGGGAAAACTCGAGAAAGAACCAGAAGATTGAGAGTAGTCATTGGGAGCCCGACGACGTTGACGTTTATTGATAGTCGCTTCTCGAGTAGCCTTGCGTGCTGTAGTTTGTTGAATCAATGTGTGTTGGAACTCGTCAAGAGGGAGCGTGTAATTGACCTCGTTACCAGCTTTCAACGAAAAGGAAGGATTGATGGCACGAAGAGCGATATTGTTACGAGCGTGAGTCATAGAGGCACCGACATGCAATAAGAGCTTGCGGATATCACGAAGCATTGTACAATAGCGTTCCAAATTAGGGTTGTCCGCTTCAGAGGTGACCAATTCATGACTGAGAATGTCAAGAGGGCGGTAAACAGCTGACAATTGATATTGCAGTTGCTTCAAGGAGTTGTCCTCATAGCGCTGACCTTTGTTCATTGCACGTTCCGCTGTGGGGATAGTAGCCGGAGCCTTGTAGTCCACGTGCGCCATGGGAGGGTAGGACTCGATGATGGTTTTACGTTCTGAGTCAGAGAGTAGCGACGAAGTGTGCAATGGAACATCCAAATTCATCAATTCAGTAAGACCTTCAGAAGGAGACCAATCGTAATGGGGTCGAGTACCCATGGAGTGTAAGGGAAGGGTAGCAGTGTCATCCGCTGACTGCATAGGAGTAGTAGTAGCACCGTGGAGTTGTTCCTGTAGAGCAACAATTTGTTGTTGCATCATGTGTAATTGTTCTTCCAGGGGCGACATTGGGAAGTTGAAATTGAGAAAAATGGAAAGGATAGAATAGAGATGTGAGGAAGCTGGTAATGACCGAGCGAAAAAGAAGACTAATGTATATCAATTGGATTTATTGCCTTTATATATCTTTGAATTCGCTATGAAATAAAGGTTCGAGAAGATTCTAGCATAATAACATTTCCTATTTTGTTCTGACGGTCTCAAGAAATTCTTACGAGAAATTTCTTTCGACCTAGAATAGGCGAAAAAAAGAGGCGAAAAAAGGCGAAAATTAGAGGCGAAAAATCAATTACTTATTTGGAAATACATATGAAAATCTAAATCTGTTGAAGGGAGGGGGTGAAAACTTATTTCGCTGTCGCACAGAAACTACTTAGCAGCTGCGCAACAGCTGCGCAGCAGATTTGTCATAAACATCAATCTGCAGCATGCTTTTGGCACGAGTCAATGAAGACCTGACTAATAAGAACCTCGCATTGACCGTTTAATATATTTATCTTGTAATCTTTTCTTTTCTTTATTATCGAAGGAGTAAACCATTTTACTTTTGAAGATGAAATTTATTTATTTAACTGCTTATTGGGGTGGTACACAATACTCAATCAAAAAAAAAATGTAGCGGGGAATTACCCGCAATTTTCGCCAATTTTCGCCAGGCGAAAATTATGAAGCACTATTTTTCGCCAAGGCGAAAAAGGTATTTTCGCCACTTGGCGAAAATTGCGGTTGGCGAAATTCGTCAACGCTGATATATATATATAATATATATATATATATATATATATATATCATAGTCTTTGAACGATAAAACATCAGTCAGTTATCTTGTTTCCTCCCTATACCTTGTTCTTGTTTCTTCCCTCACCATCTGGTTTCCTACCTTTTCTGGTTTCCTTCTTGTCTTGTCCTGTTCTTGCCGAAAGCACCTAGCACATTCTCGTCCGGTGTTTTTGGACTTGTGTTGTCTTGTCCCTGTTCGCACCATACAGTAAACCAGTTCTCGCGCTGTATATTTGTACAATAAAATTTTACGTACTTCTCATTTTGGAGTTACATACTTCCGATTTTACGTACCTGCTGTATATGATTTTTATGTACCTTGAGCGCTAAAAGGACCATACATGTTGTTGTTATTACGTTGAAGATTTTGTATATATAATTTAATTTCACGGAAGGGCAAGAAAACCCACACTATGTTTTACAGGTACGTAAAGGTTGATGTACGTAAAAATTGGTGTTAGTGAGATTGTATGACTAGTGGGTGTAAGTAGTCAAGGAACGCACTCAGAAAAAAGAGACTGGTTTTCCTGCCGGAGCGACTGCTTTACCTGCAATCGCCGAAAATGGAAGTACGTAAAAATTCGCGCACCCTTTTCAAGGTTGTTTGGAGTGGGAATACGGAATCAATGTTGTGCCATATTTGATTGATTTTTTTGGTACTTACCTTCCGTCACTTACCTGGGCATATTATATATGTTCTTCGAGTGAAACCAGGTGCAAACGGGGCTCAATTTCACGTCGTATATGTACATGAAGGAGAAAAGATGAGTGGTCCATTCGGTCGAGATTCATAAATGCGCATTAATGAGTAAAAATGAGTGGTTACAGTGCCCACGCGATAACTTGATACTTTATAACTTGATAATTCGATATTCTGATCGACTTTTCATGTTACCGTTCTGGTGTACAGTAAAAATTCGATAACTCGATAACTTGATACGTGATCACTCTTTCATATTTATATTGAGTTATCAAGTGCTGCTAAGACTATAACTGAAAACTTGATTGGCTAAAAAAATCGGTAATTGGAGCTTATCGTGAGTTTTCTAGCTATTCATGGCTTCTTCCGCTCCCGCTCAGAACCAGCAGACCAAATTGCCCCCTGAAAAGGACGCATCCCTTGGCGCATCAATTCACGCGCCTCAACCTGGAGAACCCAGGATGACATGGGCGCATATCGTTCAAAACAAGCGCGTCTCGCTCATGCATAATGTCGACGCCTCAGCACCTACAATGGACAACGATGGCTGGACCGTCCTGCAGTCGCAAGTATGGCGCAATGGACGCTTTACCGACTGCGTTCTCTTCGATATTTCGACCCGTCCCGAGCCCCTACATTCAGTCCTGCAAATGGCAGCGGCTCAATTCCCAGAAAATACAGGTGCCTTTACTCATCGCGAGGGATCTCGAAGAGTTTTACTCGAGATGTGTTTTGATCTTGACATGCCTTTACAGCGGGCTTTGAATTCGGGACTCGTTTTCGAAAAAGACAAAACACGCATTCGTGCCATCCGAGCTCTACCAACTGATGCCGACACTAAACGCCTTCGCCTCACGCATCTTCCTCCAGTACGATCTCACCTCTTATGTGAGGGTTTGAAAGAAAGCCTTGCGCCTTACGGGCGGGTAATCGACTGTGGAGCCTTCCGTGAGCCCACCACCAACCTCTTCATGGGTAACGGCTATGCCGTCATCGACTGCACCAACCATCCGGAAGATGAACCTTTCGCCACTCTCCCCCATATCATCGCATGGAAAGGAGAATATAAATATGGATTCTACGCTACCTGGCATAAGATGCCTCAACATTGTACCTGGTGTCACCAACCTGGCCATCATCGCAGCGACTGCACCGAATACAAAATGAATCTAATGTGCTACAACTGCCGCCACGTGGGACATATAGCACGTGAATGCCCGCGCCGCATGACCGCCAATAATAATGAGGATACGAACAAGAGACGTAAAACATCAACAGGGAAGCAGCTGGTAACGACTACGGGGACAAAGGCATCCTCTACCGGCAAAGGCAAGGGTAACCGATCTTCAATGAAGAAAACCGCCACTTCCTCCCAGCAACAACCGCAAAGACATGGCTCTGAAACCAACAGTAACACCGAGGTTAGCAACAACGATGCCGGCGCCATAAAGACCGACGATGAACAGCAAGTTGACGTCGCTACCAGCAGCGCATCAGACGACGACGACGAGAGACGACTTAATGACGACGATAGCACCATCAACGACAGCGCATCACATGACGACGGGAAGGATAAGGACGACCATGCATCGCACGACGACGGGAAGGATACGGACGACATTGCATCACACGAAGAAGGAAAGGATACGGAGGACCACGGGCCACCTACAGAGGAGCAACATCACCAAGATGAGAATGACACTTTGGATTCACAACAGATCAGTTCAGTTCTGTCCAACATTATCTCTACCATCGAGGAGGACACTACGATGGTCGACGCCACTGCTGTTAGCGAAGACGTCGATTTCGATCTTCAAGACCTTCCTATGACAGAGGCAGCTCGGAAGTCTCTTCGTACTATGTCAGAAGCCAAGAAATTGCGAATCCAAAAAGCACTACTCGTTCAAGCAGCTAAATTGCCCGGTGTGTCGGCCCTGACCAGCCACAGTGCTTACGGTCGTATTCGCAAACCGTCAGCAAAAGCTCTAGATAACATCGCCAGTGGGCAAAAGCCAGCTGGGCGAGGTAACTCCACCAACGTTAAACATCAATGAATAGGAATTTTAATCTAAAATTCCTATCACTCAACTGCAACGGTCTTGCCAAGATCAGCCGACCGTCTGCACGCCAATCACTCATCCGCCACTTGCGGACCACACACCAACCTCACCTTGTGGCTATTCAAGAAAGTCATGCTGACCGCCTTGCTGATCCACAAACCTTACACCACGAATTCTACGCCCACAATAGTCTATGGACCCAACACGTCGGACTAGTCTCTTTATCTACTGCTATCAACCTTGAACAACTCGCCATCACACCAGACGAACGCGCTCTGCTCGTCAAAATTACACATTCCTCCGACGTTTTCGAACCTTTCTTCGTCTTGGTTCTTTATGCACCTGCCGACACTGCCATATCTCGTCGCAATTTCTACCGCTCTCTCCTCGAATCACCAGTACTTCAGCTACGCGACTCTGAATTTTGCACCAAGCTTATCATTGCTGGTGATTTCAACTACGACATTACCCGCGCACACTATACGCGCGAAGCACCATTCGAATGGCACGCCCTTTTGGATGAATCATTTTCCGACCGTATCACCAATCGTGACGAATGCTTGCCATTCCCGACCTTTAGGCGTGGCGCGACCACTCATTCTACGATTGACTACATTTATGCTGGCTCGCAATTCCGTGGGTCCACTCAAGACTCGACTGTATCCTACGTGAACCCTGCTTGGACCGATCATGCCGTACTTTCAACCACTTTCCGACTATCCTCCCCCACACATGGGAAAGGATATTGGCGGGGTAACCCATCTGTCACCTTCCACAAAGCTTTTCGTCAATCTCTTGCCAAAACTCTCACCACATTGCATCCGCAACTTGCAGCTTTGCCCACTACCCAAGACAAATGGGAACACCTCAAGTCAGTGGTGACACGTCATATGCAAAATTACAGCCGTAACCACACACGTTGGCGCCAAAAACAACTGTGCGCCTTACAGTCAAAACGAAATCGCTTCTTGCGACATCAACCTTCTCCCGCACTGCGTGCACAAATCCTACCGCCTTTGGAAAAACAAATTTCTGCGCTGCAACAGGAAGAGACTGACATCGCTGCCCTGCGCGCTGGCCAACGATGGCGCGAACACGGTGAAACGTCGGCGGGTTACCTGAAGCGCACTATTCGCCAACGCCAGGATGACCGTACGATCCACCAACTGCAACACCCCACCACGGGCACCATTTACACTGATATCAACGGTATGCAAGATGCTGCCACATCTTTCTATGAGCAACTATACACCCCAACAGACGTCTCAGATGCATCAATACAACACCTGTTGGATAACATTCCTACGGACGTGCATCTGACAAGTGACGACCATACAATCCTCACTGAGGATTTTGACATTGAAGACCTACGTTTGGCAGCCAAGCGTGCACCGAAGCAAAGCAGTCCAGGCCCAGATGGTTTGCCCTATGCTGTTTGGTATCTTGTTTTTCATCACCCTCTGTATGCAACGCTTGTCTGCGATGTGTACAATGACGCTTGCCAACATGCCCGGTATCCGCCCTCTTGGCAGGAAACTTGTGTCACCCTCCTGCCCAAAAAAGGCGACCTGTCTTCTCTTCGCAACTGGCGTCCTATTTCCCTTATCAACTGCGACGCCAAAATCTTCACTCGTCTGCTCAACGCCCGTGTTATTCAAGTTGCTCAACCATTGATAACACCTTCCCAAACTGGTTTCCTCCCTGGTCGTTTCATCGCCGATAACGGGATTTTAGTCCGGATGATGATGGATCAAGCGTCAGGACGGGACAACGATACCAACCTTGCTTTGCTATTGGACAACGAGAAAGCATATGACCTCATCGCGCCAGAATACCTCTCTCGTGTTTTGGAGCGTTTTGGCTTTCCCTCCGCAACCATCGACAGTATTAGTTTACTTTTCTTTCGCACCAACATTCATATCAACGTCAACGGTCACATCAGCTCACCTTTCCAACAAAAAAGAGGCCTGCGCCAAGGTGACCCGCTCTCGCCAATATTGTTCAACCTAGCGATCGAACCACTACTACGCTCCGTGCTGGAGGATGAGGTTTTCTGTGGGGTTGACATTGCTCCTAGCAACCCTGGCGTCCATTTTCCTGCTCCACCTCCACCGCTCAAAATTTTGGCTTACGCGGACGATGTATGTGTCTTCCTAAGTCAAGATACTGACTTGGAGCGCCTACATCACCACCTTCACCACTATCAGCTGGCCTCCAATGCTCGTCTCAATGTGCATAAGACTCAAGCCGTATCTTTGTCCGGCAGGCCCCAACCGGAATGGAACCAAACACTCGCTCGCTATGGCTATCCAGCATGCCATGATCGATCGCATCCTGAAGCCGCCGTTTATTTGGGCTTCCCGTTAGCGACCTCAACAGCACAGCATCGTCTCTTCATGGATCGTCTTCTTATCAGTATACGCACGAGTTGTCAACTACATCAACAACGCCAGCTGTCAGTGCGGGGGCGCGCCACCATCCTCAACACATTGTTACTTTCTCGCTTATGGTATGTTTTGCGGTTGACTGGTGCACCTGCTGCGTTATTTTGGACCAAACTACAGACCATCATCTCCGGCTTCCTCTCTCACCGCATGTTTCCTCGCATTGCCCTCTCTCGCCAGCTACTACCAAGAGACCAAGGGGGTCTCCAGATCCTTGATCCACGCACACAACAACACGCTCTTCAATTACGCTGGATTCAGCCACTGATCAATTACCCAAACGGTGCTGCATCGTGTTCCCTGGTGGTCCCCTACATTGCTCACCATCTGCTGAGCATTGGATCAGAACTACCTGACCACCGTTTGCTGCTCGCATTCCCGGAAACACGCCCTCGTTCCCTACAACAACAACCTTCAGCAATCGCATCACTTATTCTTGCTTCAATCGATCGACTCCAACTAGCACCATCATCCATTTATATCCCACCAGCGCTTGTACTCTGTTTGCCTAGTCGCGCAATATGGGACCCCGGTGACAATGCCGAAGTCAAAGACCTGCTCCGTTCGCCAAGCCTCAAGAAACTGAAGGTATCGGATCTGTACGTCTTTGATGCTACTCCTGGTTTATTACGACGACGTCTGCCACAGGACGGCCCCATTCGCCACCCACGTGTCACTCGCCGGTTTTTCGAGGCCATGCAGCATGGCCGCATCATACTGAAATACTTCTTCAGTCGCCTTTGCCTACCTGCATCCCACCCGTTGGCCCAACATAACGGACAGCTCGGCACCACGGATGGTGACGTGATGCGTCCCCTTTTCACAGATCATCTCACGGATCAAGGACTCACCACCCGTAGTTTTCGTCGTCTTTGTTTGAACAATACTTGTGCAACACCACACCACCCGACACTCAATGCTAGTCGTTGGCGTCAATTTTGGCATAGTACGATGCACCATTCAGCCCGCAATGTCTGGTATCGCGCACTTCACAACACGCTTCCCACTGCCAGCCGTCTCCACAGTATTGTACCAGACTTCATGCCAAGCCCGCAATGCCAATTATGTTTAGGTTTCGTTGATACAACTCGTCATTTTCTCGTTGATTGCCCACTTCGGTGGGCCGTATGGAAGGAAGTCTGGGGCTTGGTTTTTTATGCTGAGCCTGATCCCACTCTCCTCCTCAACTTCATCATCAACCTGGACTGGCCCGTTGCCCCTGCGTCCACCACACAACTACGGACCATGGTCGTCCAATCCGTCCTTTTGGCATGCTGGCGTGTCTACTGGAGCTGGATCTTCGACCGCGTCCCTTATACTCACTCAACTGTGGTCTCACTGGCACTGAAGCTGCTTGCCCAGCTTCGCCACCCCAAGATCACTGCCATAGACTAATAAGTCCATTGTCACCCCTCTCCGCCCTCTTTTATTATTTTGTATATTCCTCTTTTTCTCTTATCTCCAACACACCTCTGCTTTGTACGTGTGACTTGGATTAATAAATTTTGGCCTACCGGCTCATACAAAAAAAAAAAAGTTTTCTAGCTATTCTGTAGTGAGCATTCTGGTGCGCCTTTTAGTGCACCCGAGTATTACAGCGTCTTGCTCATCTACAACTACTAGACCGTCAATAAAATTCTGACAATAGCATTTCCGATGGCTGGTGGTGAGTAAAGGCGATACTTGCTCGTCAAGTTTATCGCTATATATGCTGTTTTCATCAGCGTGATCGACTCAGACGAAGCTCTTTTATATTCTAGCTATTAAGACAGCGATATCAATTCATCCGACTAATGGATAAACTATGTGATAGAGGATGGATTAAGGACGTATCAGAAAGTCGTTATGTTAATCGGGCACATCTTTGAAACCGGCGTTAGCTGATGTGATGGCCGAGGTACCTGTTGATAGGTTCATTGTCCTGCTCACATAAGGTGAATCATCCGAGTAAGAGGTTTTATTCAGCAGTGTTCAGCCGGAACGCCGTAGTGTTCATACTTGTGTGCTATAATGTCTAACCGAATATCTTATTGTTGATATCTTAAGCAGTGTATCAATGTGGTTCACCACAGTAATATAGAGACGGAGAGGCGTAAATGTGGGTCTATTATTCTGTGGCAGCAACCTTGGTGTGGCCAAGCTAAGCAAGCAGCTTTGATACTAATTAGGTCATAATAGAGAAGGGATGCAGTATGGAACAGACACACCAGCATGTCAAAGGACGGATTGGACGGCCATGGTCCGCTACAGTACAGCAGCGGCACTGGGCCAGTTCAGATTATGAATAAAGGGGAAGGAGGTTGAGATCTTGCTCGGCATAAAGGTCAAGCTCCAGAGAGCGTGTGGTGGAGTGCTCGATACCATACAATATTGCGAGTTGGATGGTACGTTGTGCTATGCCAAGGTTGACATGAACGTCTATCATAGCGGTGGGTTGTCAGGTAGTGTGGTGGTGTACAAACATTGTCCAAACAAAGCAACGAAATGTGTACGAGTGGTGAGTCCTATAAGTGAAATAAATGATCAAGAGAGGACGCAGCACGTAATCATGTTCAGTGGTGGCGAGTCGTCAATTATGTTGACCCAACGAGTGAGATGTAGGCGGGCAAAGTCAACTAGAAAATTGTTGAGTATAATGCAGCCATGCTGTACAGCTTCGAAAAACAGCGAATGGCGAGTAAATGAGGGTTCGGACCGTCTTATGGTGGACGTCGACGTAGTAAGCCATGTGTTCCGTCAACGATGAACAGATCTATATCTTCGTTTTCCTGAGGGTCAATGAGAGTCGAAACGTGGAGCAAGTGCTTGGCACCGGGATCCCATAATACAAGGCAAGGCAAACAGAGCACAAGCATTGGGATATAAATGAGTGGTGATGCTAGTTGAACTCGGTCGATTGGGGCAAGAAAAAGTGATGTTATTGCCTAAATTTATTGCTATAGAAAATGAGAATGTGTTTAAAACACGATGATCTGAGGAATTTTGTGTGATGCTCATCAACAAGTGATGTACCAGATAAGGTACTACCAGGAAACCTGATGTATTGGCGTTAGGGAACTCGATTAAAGGTTGTATCCAAGGTAGTCGGAGCGCTTGTTGCTATGTCCGAGAGTCGAGAACTTGTACGCCACCCTGATGCTGTGGTTGATGGAGATGGAACATGTCAATTTTAGGGGAACATGTGGTGTGAAATGAAGCTGGATGGGATGCTCTGTAGTTTATTCCTAAAAGGACGCAGCAGCACCACTGGCTAACGGCAGGTCATATTGTAGTCGAGAAAGCTATAGTGTGCTTAGGGATATTACACGCTCGCGCACAGACAGTAGGCATCGCTGATATAATTAACAGCCATCGCGTATGCGGATGAGGTGGCGATCCATAAAAAAAATGTTGTATTTCGGATCAATATTGCCTGAAACAATAGACCAAGTAGGTCATTGCTTCAAACTTGAACGATCGTGACAGGCTGGGTATGCAAATCTGGCAAGATGTTGATTCCATCGCGGTTGTGGCTGGCTCACAAAAGACACTGCCTCCTGTGCTCTATGGACGTTACAGTAATACGAGCGTTCGATGCCTGTTGATAATGATGGAGGTGATGGTGTGAGTGTTCCAAGTCAGTGTCTTTGTTAAGAAAGACACATACATTGTCTGTATCTAGTATGCAAGTATTTTGAGTGGGAGAAGTGGAAGAATATGAAGGAAGCTATGCATATCGATATCTACGATATTCGATATATTTTGCAATATCAGTTAAAGTGCGTATATCATAGATCATCACAGAACATGGTACAGCTCCTACAAGTCGCCGAGGAACACTAGAGAAACTTAGGCTACTCTTGGCACCCCGATAAATGCGCTATTATCGACCACTCCACACCAGTCAATCGACCACATCCCACATTCCGTACCTACAACAAACCACTGCGCATCGTCGAGTCATTCCTGGTATTCCATTCACCTGTCAGGGTATCGACGCTAAACAACTTATCAGCCAACGCACATCAAAGCAATTGAAGGAAAGGCTCTCCTGCGAAGACTCGGCGTCCACCAATATGGCATGGGTCTTTGGCCCGCGTTAAGAACATATCGAGCTTTCATCCGACCGGTTCTTGAATACGGCCCTACAATCACCGCCTTATCAGCCCCCTACCCAAATGATACATCAAGCACAAAAGAGCTGTATCAAAATGACTTTCGATCGCAACACCACCACCTCATTTCCTACAATCGTACCTCAGGTGCCAGCCGATCTACCATCTATGCAAACTCGCATCCGAACAATCCAGTTGTTTCCTCTCCTCACCAAAAATTTCAATTCGGCTTGACTTTTCCCTCTCTAGAAGGGGGGTTTTTTTTCCAGTTAATTCACCACCTCCTACTATGTATTTTTTTCTCTTTTCAATTACCGCAACGCAAAGAAGCGACAAGCATGCTATAAGGGTATCGTCATTAGCCTTCCTATTGCCCGTGGAATGCAGGTTCACCTTCCACGTTGTAGCATCTTGGCTAATATACTTGATCAAGTCAGATATTCTCACAAGTATTGCGGTTCCTTAAACAATAAGTACATTGGACTAACAGGTCAACAACTTCCCCATCTTCCACTCCTGTTAATACCAGCTTCTCCAAAGCAATCTTCATTTATTTTCCATGAATTACTAAGCCATCCTCATACATGTTTTTTCCCGGGGCCAGCTGCTTTCTGATCCTCAACAAGGAATAACTCCGGGTGAGCTATTGTGACAGGACTAACAAACGCGACAAAGCCTTGCAGCATATGCGCTATGTTTGAACCCTCGTCAATGAAGGACTGAGATGCAGATGGTGGGTAGGTTATCACAAGGGAGTAAACAATGAGTTATCCAAACTTAATGTTGGTCAAGAAAGTATTTGATGTAACAGAAGGATTTACAAATCATGATTCATCTGGAGAAAATTCATAGTACAGCACTTGAAATATGGCTTATTATCGTCGATGAACAAGGCTGCATCGCTCTTTTTCGTAGCCCATTTTGGCAGGCCGCCTGCAAGTTCTTTGAAGAATATTCAAGCAGCAACGGAAATTCTACTCCTGATCATCCGCACGCCAATGCTTGCCTTGGCAAACCACTTTGTCACCTATCGACATGTAAAAAGGGTAGTATTGCTTGTATACTTAGGAGATGATTGTGAGTTGTTTTCGGAACCGAGTGGAGTCAAGGGAGAGCGGGAGCTCAAAGAAACAAATGTACGTATATGGAGGGATGTGGATGGTCATGATCGTTTAGTTGAAAAGAACGTTCAATTACGCTGGTCTTTGTAAATTTAAACTCATAAATTGTGGTAAGCAGGATGGCTGCGGTTATTCATTGGTGTAATACGGTATTATAATGCTTGTGTGATTGTTGAGAAAGCTTTGATGACGGAAATGAACGGCACTAAGAAAGCTTTGATGAAATTGAAGGAGTGTTGAGAAAGTTTTCATAAAGGTGAATAGCAATAAGAGTACATAATACAGTAACGGATCGATTCGTGCTGGTGGAATCCTTGCTTGCCTCCTGTTTCTTGGTTTTCGGCGGTGTGTATGAGCGGACAATGTAGTCGGCACGAAGGGTTTTACGCTCGTTTAAACGGTGGAAGGCAAAGCAGCGATCAGCCAAACGTGTCACTTGCTGGCGCATGAAAGAGTAAAAAAGATTCTTACCCGCATGGTGGTCAAAGCAGCGTAGCACTTGGGCAGACGACAGAAGTCGTGGTGATCTTGGGGAATGAAAAACACAGATATGGGCACAGGTCGATATGTTGCTTGGTAGATAAGATCCATGCCAAACAAGGTGCATCTGAATCCTCTATTCACCTGTTAGGACCAGGCTCAAAGCAACCTTTGTATCCTTGGCATGTGTTACGGGTTATGAAAGTCTTAATGCACTTACCTTCCAATATTAGACCAAAGACTTTTAAAGCTAATAGTGGATTCATTACAGCTATGTTGCTGCCCAGGCGATCTACTTTGGCGTCTGTGGCGGCATTCTATCATTCTGCGACTTGCTGGATAAGTCAAAAGATACGACTGGCAATACGTAGAAGGTGGACAAGGTGTTTGAAAGCGAAAGCACTGTCAAACGCGAGGATATTACGATTGAAATGGAAAAACTTGGCTGGACACATGCTTGTGTTATCAAAACTCATACACTTACGTACACACACACACACGCACACAGTAACACCTCCCTCTTTTCTCGTTGAGCACAACACTCACTGACCACTGTTGGTCATTTTGTACATTCTTTTAAAATAATGCAGCCCTGTTCTATCAATCCAACTGCTCCTGTTTCCATCTCCTGCCCAGTACCGTTACAGCGACTTTTGATTTGAACGTCATAAATGTGGAATCGCCACCACCACTAAAGTTCTCTTCGTTCGCCATCGTACGCAGATTGACTCGAAGCATCCTGAGCAATTTGTCGAGCGAAGAAATTGAAATCCAAAAGGCACGAATGCTTGCCTAATCTACAAAAAGAGCAAAACCGGCTGCAACGGATATTTGGCTGCGACGGATATTTGGCTTGCGATAATGATAGTAACGGTCAAAACTATGCGAGTATCCACCTGGCGTTTCCCCTACAACCAAGACTGGTTTCTGCGATTGGTACGCGTGTTTCTCCAGTTGACCCAATAACGAAGACAGCGGCCACTAAAACTACAACACAACCCTGCCAACGCCCGCGGAACCACCCGAACTCGACCCCGTGTCGCACGACGATATGCTTCCACCTCTTCCACCTCCACAACCTGCTTTTGTTAACGGTCATTTCAGCACACAGCAACAACAGCAGCAACAGCAGCAGCAGCAGCCACCACGAACACAACAGCACTACTTTTTTTTTTGTTTCAGAGGCCGTTGCCTTGATAAATGAGAACGATGTCAATAACGCCACAAGCCCGTTTTCATCATTACAACGCCAAGGATGAACGGACCGCTACGGCCATTTCACAGGCGACACTACGTTTTCCATCCCACAGCAATCCGCACAACTGCCTGCTGGGCCGTCGTCGACCTTTCCACAACGTCCAGAAACACCTCATTTTTGTCAGCTGACATCCAGACATCGCTTATCGACACCTTTGACGTACACGCTAACCCGTTTTTCGCTGCCGTCATGAACAAAGCAGATGTTGGCAGAGCTCAACTTGCTGCGCACAGACCAGGAGGGGATATTTTTCCCTTCTTTGGACCATTTTGTTCAAGAAGTCTTTGAACAATGCGAAAAGGCACTAGAACCACTAGAGGAGGAGGAAGTAACAAGAGACGACGAATATGTCAAATGCATTTGGAAGGCAATCACTGCTTTTGGCTTCTTTGACCCTGACGTTCAACCACAAGAATAATATTTAAATCCAACATATTTCCTCTTGACTTTCTGGATCTGTATCGACACGGAACTACCATTGAAATGATCGCTAACGGTTCCGAACAAGACTGGTTGTGCATTGCTGGGACAACCTTGACCGTTGTTCTCAAGGCTTGGGTGAGGTAGGCATGATTTATTCTTTATTAAAATTGATTAAAATTATGAACATGTATTTCAACACTAACCATAATGACTTATACAAATTAATAGCGATCGTACTTACCAATCAACGTTGGTACGGGTCAACAGTGACAGAAAAGTCAGCGGCATAAAACCACTTGAAGAACAAAGTTGATCGGTCAGACCGGATTTTCTCTTATAAACGACGGTGGCATCAGTAAGAAGAAAACTCTGGAGCGACAACTGCATGTCCCAAAGGTCATCAAAGACATCTTTCATCGAGCCTTGACGAAAGGGAAAAATGAAGAATCGCTCGCACGCACCTTGAAGATAACTGCTTTGAACCAAAATAGTGAGTTGTCAATTCTACAAATTGTCTAAATCATCCAGATTATCAATACTTTGTAATTCAGGCACACGCGTCCAAGCCCAAGTTCTTGATTGTCCGAAAGTATACATCTTCAAGTATTCAGTACCAATTCAAGCAAAAAACAGATATGGTTTTGGCACAGCTTTTCCCTTGAAGTTAGCACTACAAGTCAAGGTATGTTGTTCAATATATGTACTTTGCTTGGTAAATTCAACATTGCTATTATAACTACTAACATACACAGTTGTCTCATTAGGCAATTACCAAGAACGCGGTCAAAAGGATTTAAAACACATCAACGTAATCAAGCCAAAAATCGCAAAGAGTCAGTTCTTACATTTTTCCTGGACCATTTATTTTTTTATCAGCGACACCTGTAAATTCCAACCAACTTTGACGAGGCCCAATATCTCGCAAACCTCATTTTAAGGATACCTCCGTTGTCAAAACAACCATTGTTCCCACAGCAACATCTACAAGCACTGATGGCCGACCCAACGCGCAGCAAAGTATGTTGAAACAGTGTTTCAATAAAGTATCTACTAATTGTACACTTTACACTTAGCGATCGAAACATATGTCAAAACATACATGGCGTCGGAAAAAGAACCCTCTTTGCGAGATTTTCTAGACACATGCATCAGCGAAGCGGCTGCAACCACCGATTCGCGTACGGATGTCAAGCGTGTTTGGACTAAGAGATACCAAACAGTAGCGAAGCAGTTGAACGTCGACAACATAGTAGATGTGAGTGACACGAAACTTATCAAATGCAACCTCTTACTGATTTATTTGAAATAGAAAAATATCGACTGGGACGACATCAAAGCACAAGTT
>NW_026516820.1:0-89490 GCF_025766255.1 Zychaea mexicana | reverse complement strand
TGTTATTGGGAGGTGTAGGTTCCTTTGGAACTGAGGCTTGTGGAGACCAAGGGAGAGCAACCTCTCCTTTGAGGAACGAAGGATTCATATACAAGCCGGTCATTTGCAAGCAACAATAAATAAATGTGTCTTCTTCTGTCTTTGTGTACAATAAGTTTATTAATTTCGTTTCTACTCTCTTGAAGAAGTGTTTGTAACTATCCTGAGCATGGGCTGATCAATTGACTATTATGATAAATGCTTTTCGAGGAGCAGCTTGCTGCAGAAAACGAGACCAGCCTCTCTATGAAAGAAAATTATGAATTGTGCATTTACCGGTGTGGTTCCGTGAACAGAGCGATCCATTCAGTGATTATACAACCAGAAGTGCGATCTCTGGCGTGCCGGTGGAGATTCTTTTTATGTAAAAGAGCTTTAAAAAGGCGCCATCCATCATCATCATCAATTATCGAAGAACGTATCATAGTAAAAAAGCTGTTCGACGAGTGCCAATATCTGCAAATGCATGTGTCACTGTTGCTCATATACAACTGTAATAGTAACGGCGTTGATACTTGAGGCATGGTCCTAAACTGTGATAATATACGCTATACCTATGAGAACCTTGCTTTTGATTAATGGCACAGCAAGACGTAAATGCTTCATTTGATAGTACACATTGTATATACATGCACATGATTTAGAAACACCTTTGAAGTCTGATTTGATATAGGTAGCACCGTCTATCGTATATTCCACACGAATGATAAAAGAGCTTGGCGGAGGAGCACAGCGCCAAGATTCACCCGAACTTACAATCGAGTCTATGCTGTATAATTGACGTTCATCTTTTCTTACTTTATGACGATCACTGAAAAGCTGAAATCATATAGTATCGGCCATCGGCTCGTATTACCACTGTTTTTTGTGGGGTAAGAAAAACTAGATAGCTGTTTAAGGTGTGGCTGTAGTAAGAAAAAGTATTGATTTGCGAGGGCACCTCTCTCGTTCCTTACTATGTAGCGTGTTTGCCAGTGGCACTCAGTCCATTCCATCAGCAACCGTGTTTTACTTTGCACTATTGCTTCATTATACCCGCAAGCAATGGCTCAATGTCTTTATCGCTTTCGTCGTGAATGTCTTGTCTTTATGGATCTCCATTCTAGGTGTACCAGACGGTCTTGAAAGTGAGAAACGATTCCAGCGTCCGTGGTTGACGTTAGGTAAGGATATTTTTTAACCGTTGCCATTGAAGCAAAGAAACGATCAGCAAACTATTTTTTTTACTAAATAAGAGCCACTGTTATGGGTAAATGCACTTCATTCAAGTGGTTGCGTTAGGTGCTGGTATCAACGTGTGCGTTCCAGTCGCAGCTGACTTCCTTGCTAGTCACCAGCAGGATCGTGTCGCTGTACGCGTGTTGGTTTTTCCGCTTTTATTTACAGGCGTCTGGCTTGCCCTTTTTGGCCATTTGATGGGCGCTGGCGATATCCTCACATACTCCAACAGTATCATTACTGGCTTCCCAGACATTGTACAGGCTGCAGTGTGGTTTGCTGGACGACCCGCTGTGGACTTTTTGCTCGCGTTATTTGCCACGATCGTCCAAGAGTTCGGCCGAACTTCCGAAAAGCCGGCGTTCAGCAATAATGCCGACAACGACGGTGATGAAGAACAACAGCTTGTAACGCATCCTATCACTACCGCCACCACCGAGAAGGGATGGCTTTGGCATCCTGCCATCTGGTATGCTGCTTTACTCTCCCTACTATCCATTATTGGGGGCTGGCAAATCAATATCAATCGAGGCTCGCTCTTCCAGGTCGCGTATCCTGACTATGTGCCTGAAACCGTTCCTGTCGGCTGCGTGATTGGTCCAAGTTTGCTAAACCAGCAGCAGCAAACAGAACATGATCGATGGTTAAATCGATCCACAAGTCTTGCTAATGTAGGTCTTTGTATATATATTTTTTGCGGAAGTAGGGGTGAAACGACACCTCAGTGTAACCTATCGTAAAATACTCATGCAAAATTTCATTTATTGATTAAACTACAGGCAGGAGCCAAATTGATCGTATGGTCCGAGGAAACGGGATCCGCGAGCAGTCCAAAGGAAGAAGCTGATCTGCTTGAAAAGGCCCGAGATCTTGCCCTGGAAAAACAAGTGTATCTTGCTCTTACTTATGACAAGGACGACGAAACCAACATTTTGGAGAACAAGTTGGTTCTAGTAACGCCAAAGGGTGAAATTGCCATTAATTACAATAAGGCCCATCCCGTACCATTCGTTGTATGTGTACACAATATTATTGGGTTTACTACTATCGGTACAAATAGCTTTACTAATGACTCTAAATTACCTTACTGCATAATAGGAGCCACAACCGGCGAAAAAAGAAGAAATCCAATACGTGGATACGCCAGAGTTCGGACGTGTCGGTGCTGCAATCTGCTTTGATTACAACTTTCCGTGGTATATCCGTCAAGCGAGTAGACATAATGTTGATGTAATGCTGCAGGCATCATGGACATGGGGTATTTAAATATTACTTGCTCTTCTAAAAAAACACGTTAAAGCGGTAAAAGCATTATATTTAAAGAGCAACGCCACTGAATATAAACTATAGGCCCTATAGGAACGTATCACGCAAATAGCAACAGCTTACGAGCAGTAGAAAACGGAATCACTGTGCTCCGCTGTGGATCGCAAAGCTTGTCCGGTGTTTTTGAACCTACATTGAACGGCATCTTTTCTCAGCAAGTAGCTGTTACGAACGATGCAGAGTATCTATTCTATTTACCCATCCAGAAGCGCAGCAAGACTTTGTATGGCTTTACAGGAGATTTGTTTGGATTTTCATGTTTAGCTTTAGGATCGGCAGCGACACTCTATCTTATCTATGATGCTGTTGTGAAATATCGCCGGGGCGGTCAAATCCAAGTGTAGCTACTATCTTTACAAGTAGAAGTAAAAGAGACTCCTTTAACACACATTACTGAACAACCAAGCATATCAACCATTGGTCACCCAGATGTCATACTATATGCGTTAGTACATGATTATGCTCAATACTATCAATAATTGCTGTTGTTGTACTGAAATAGCATGACCTTCGTGCGAGACTGTAAACGACTCATTCTGTTAAGCAGATATTGTTTGATTCTTGATGTGTTATATGATAATATTCACGATGATGTTTTCAGTGTTTTTCTTTATATATTTTCGTATTAGGTTTAATGTTATGAAAAGCTGTTATCATCATGTTTGGGTCCCCGATCTTTCTCGTTGTCGTTTAAAATATAAACTGCTGAAAAATAAACATTTGCTACGACAGCAATGTTAAACGTAATCTACTTTTGTTTCCTACATACAGTAAACAGTGTGACAAGTTTCGCAAAAATGGCGTCGAGTGGTAGTAGGTTGAGACAGTACCATTCGTACAAATCCTGGCTAGTCATCTGAATAGAGAAACACGAGAATGTTCGTTTTTGATTGCTCCTGGAGCCAGTTGTCTCATGCAATCATTGATAGCTGGAACTACTGACGCTTATCCCGTTTGTCCTTCATCATGAGATGGAATTGTTGTTTAACTAGCTCTCCATAACACAATCCGAGATGTGCAACCAGGCAATATATATCTGCTATTCTAGGCTCAACTTGTAATAGCTTCTACATCCTAGCCGCGCTTCTCCATGCCTGACTCACAGCGGGCTTGTTATTTTCTTTACCACACCAATTCTTCACTCTCCAGTTTCGTTTAATCTTCGATTGTATTAGCGGCTTTACTGGTTATAAACCTAGTACATGCAGTGTCAATCTGACCAGGTACAGGGTCGACGTATCCGTCACGTATACTATAGTACCATTACCGACTATTGTTAATCGAAAATCTGCCGTTATCTATATTTTGCACAGCAATAAGCAGTTTATATCGATGCTTTCAATTATTTTATTCGGATTGTATGGAACGTGTCTGGCAGTATATATTCAATTCACGTTTGCTGTTTTAAAATTCAACTTTCGTTTAAAACTTGTGTCAGAAGCAAATCGTTCTTCAATGGTAATCTTGGGATAAATATGTTCATCTTTGCACTATTGATCTAAATTTTCAATATTTTTTGCACCCAACCTGTCGAGTCTTGCTGATGGAAACAGACATGTAGCCGATAGCAATCAGTAACAATAGACAAGAGAAAAGAAGTCTCATTTTAATTTTAATATTTTCGAAATTTCTCACCATGTTTAAGTCTAAGGATGACTTTTAGCTTATTATACAGCCATATATTTGATTAGGCTCGCAAGTATGTAGATACAGATTAAGCAGAAAAGTAACGAACGAAGCTCGACGATGCATAGCAAAGATGATTTCATGAAAACATTGGAACAAAGACGCGAGTTCAAGTAGAAACTAGCGATCCTGTCTTGCCAGGGTTCCTCAATGCATCACAAAGTCGATAAGACTTAATGAGAATTGATGTAATTGAGTGGTCGTATTGGGGTTCTAATATTCGGAAGGCTTTGGAATGGAAGAAAGGAAAAGAAATTACTGTAGAATGAGTTTGCTAGCAGAAAAGAAGGGGATAGTTATGTAGGTATGGCATGAAACAGGCTAAACAGCAAGTTGTTTATACACTGTAGCAGCAGCGACAGATCCATTGATTTTGATTTGGAAGAATGTACGTGGGTGGGAGGAATAGTGATTTCTTCTCCCCACACTGATTATGCAAGTAGACCGACTCATTCATTGGTCGGGACATAGTTTCCATCGAGAGGGTTCCACTTTGGGCTTTTTGAAACAGCGTCACAAACTTTCAGTGATTGAAAAAATGCAGCAGCAGCTGTGCTGCTGCGTAGTCGTTGTATTGAAGCTTTCCCTTTTTTTTAAAAACATGGCAAAGCATCATCCCGATTTGATCTTTTGCCGAAAACAACCTGGCATTGCCATTGGTCGTTTATGTGACAAGTGTGATGGCAAGTGTGTCATTTGTGACAGGTATATTTCATTTATTTTCTAGTTCTGATTCTCACAAAGAGAAAAGAAGTGCTTAACGCAACCAATTTTTCTGTTGTTAATATATAGTTACGTACGTCCCGCTACGTTGGTGCGCATTTGCGACGAGTGCAATTTCGGTAAGCTATACAATTACTCTCTCTCTCTCTAAAAAGAACTATAAAGAAAAAAAGTTACTGTGCGTTGTCTCTTACAAATTCTGATTAACGCTGGCATTCATTCTTCTAATAGGTTCTTTCCAGGGCCGATGTGTCATTTGTGGCGCTCCAGGCGTCTCCGATGCATACTATTGTGTTGGCTGTACTCGTTTAGAAAAGGATCGTGAAGGATGTCCAAAAATTATAAATCTGGGATCCTCAAAAACAGGTGAGTTTTTCCTTCTCAATGTGGAGCGTTGATGCTGGTGCTGATTGTATGATTAATACGCGACGAAAAAAAAACCAACCAATGTAATTTACTAAAACGATTACTTGAACTTTTAGATTTGTTTTACGAGAGGAAAAAGTTTGGTTTCAAAGGGAAACAATAACCTTGGTTGTCCGGCAGTTCTTGCAGCTTTCTTTTCCGCCTTTGCAACTTACCTTCTTGTTGTAATTGATGGGATCTTGAGCTGCTGGACACACCACGCATATATACGAAAACGTCCAATTTATACACGCAAAACTCACCAACATGCATTTTTCTTTTACTGTTACTTTCTCTGCTGTAAATATAACACACACGCTCCAAAAAAAGCAATGCATTTTTATTCCATAACAATATATGCTTGTAGATCTGCTTTTTTATCTCGCGTTTACATGCAAAAATGTAGTGTTTATCCCCCGCCAACCCTCGTAAACTCAACCGATTATCATGCAAAATGAGAAAAAAAAACAAGTAACTGTACTTTATTTAGAGAACATTCAAAAACAAGAAGCATGTATTAAAGTAATTAGTGTAAAAAGAAGAGGATGCTATCTGTGGTGGAAGGATCTGGCATAACATGAAATTGATCGAGTGTGCGGATGTGAATCGGTGTAGGTGCTGGTTCGCTTGTTCGATGAGTGTTAAGCGAGTTTTATAGGAAAGAGGTCGGGGGTGGGGGGAGACGGGCTATATAGATACATAATATATATAAGGATATAGAAGAATGAGCATATAGGTTTAAGCATGGCCTACAGCAGCTGCAACAGCCGCAGACAAAGATACAGAATGGTAAATCTCGTCCTTGCGTGCCGGTATAAACGCGGGCTGATGAGACGGATCCGCAATGGCACCCAAAAACGCATTCAACTGGTCCTCAGCGGCTGCCAAAGTCAAGGGCGCCGCTGTAGAAGCTATAGCAGCAGCAGCTGCTGAACGACGATGGTGACGTAATAGATGATAAGCAGAACAATTTAGTGTACGTCGTGATGGATAGCGTTCCAAGAGTGAGGTATCACGATCCAATGCTAAATACATGGTGGATCCAAGGCCATCCATGGATACAACGTCCAGATTGCCACCCCAATGGCTCGCCATAGTTTTAGCTGCACGCCAGCCGCTCCATACATGCCATTCAGCGTCCTCAAGCATATCAAGATCGTCGCGTAAAGTAGTGGATTCAGTTCGGCTTAGAACAGACGGACATGATGGGATCCCTAATGGATCACGTGGAATGTCATGTTTTAAATCGCTAGGTAATAACGGTGCTGGACTCTGCAGACGAAATCCGATGCTTGTTGGTCCACCGAAAATGTCCAACTGTATGGAATCGAGTGGGCTGTTATTTCTACGTTGGAACGCACGATCGAATAGCGCTTTCCATGGGCTATTACTGCTGTGATGCTGCTGTTGTTCGTATTGTTGTTGAAGCATACGCGCGCGTAAGGTAATCATGGTAGATTCAAACAACATGCGATGCAGCACGTGGGGCATAAAAGTCAGGGAAAGGTTGGGCTGTTCTTGGATTGAAATGGTTGGAGCGTCCCGGCCTAGACAGGAGGCACAGACCTGGCGTGCATCTTGCACCGCCTGCATGGCAATTTCAGCTGGTTTCACTGTCTGTACGCGACCTTCTGCTGCTGCTGCTGCTGTTGCTGTTGCTGTTGCTGCTGCTTCTGCTGTTACTGCTGATGACCCAGCGGTGCCACTCTTAATAGATCCTTCTCCTGTTTCGGAGGCGAATACTGACGGTGTGGACCATAATAAATGTTGATCTATCAAAATGGATTTGCATAATGTTTATTTCTTGTGAGTATAGTCCTGCAATTTTCTTTGAAGGGGGTGATGATGGAACAGGGGTGCCATATACGGCCACCAAAGAGCAAAGGAAAAGAAAGGGGGTGGTGGTGGTGGATGTACTGTACACGTTTGAACATCAACAGGAACAAAAGAAAAGGAAAGGGAGAGCGCCAGTGGACTTATGATGGACATATGGACCTAGTGTCCTCCTCCTTCATCCCCCACATTTTTTTTTTGAAATTTTTGCCAAGAGAATATACCCCATTTAAGGGGTGGACATATAAGAAAGAAAGAAAGAAAGAAAAAGAGAGTAGCTAACTTACCAGTGAGGAATTGAATGCCGAGGCCGACAGTGTTGATGTGTTCCATTAATGCATTGTTTTTGGTATGGACGAGAGCGTATCTCATACGGATCAAGCTAGCTGCTTGACGTTGGCGCAATTTACGGATCAGATCATTAAAAGCACGGTCTGATGTCGAGCGCAACGAAGGGTGCAAAAGCGTACACATGTCGTGCAGGTATCGGTGAGCGACATGGCGAATCATGGGCGTTTGAAGTTGGTCGGGAGACAGGGTGGAGAGTAAGCGTAGCATGTGGCTGTAACGGATCGGCAATTCGTCGCATAAGAATGACTGGGTGGTGACTGATGGCTGTTGTTGTTGCGGCTGTTTGTTGCTAATATTACTACTAAAATGATGAATGGACAAGGAGGGAGTTAAAAAGACTAGTAACTTAAAATAGATGGTAGATAACTAATCAACATGTCAAAGAAGTATAGCTTACTTTATGCTGTTGGTAACACCATTAATGTTTATGGAAAACTGCGATAACTAATGTTGTTGTTGTTGTTAAGTAAAAAATCAGGGATTAGCTTCTTTTGGTAGGTTTGTCAACATGCAAGGCACAAGCAGCCAAAATTTTATGTACCGAAAGCCTTGTTTCTTGGGATGCCCATAAGCTGGCTAAAAGGCGACGCGGTAATACGTTGATGATTTGTGATTGAAGTGGCATCGTCCAATGAGTTATTATTATTTTTGAAGAGTAGATATAGATAGGTGCTTATTAAGGATCACGTAGAAAGATTAAGTGTAAGAGAAAGAGAAGGAAAAGACGAAAGAAAGAGAAAGATAGGGGACTTTTTTTTATCCGTTCGTTGTTGCTGAAGTTCTTCTTCTTTAGTAAAGTCGTGTTATAAATGATTATGATATAGCCATGCGAGATTGAAAAAAGGGGTCCTGTTGTTGCTGTTGTTGTTGTTATTATTAAAGGTGAAAAGGGCTAGAGACGAAGAGGAAGAGAACGGGTCTTCACTTGTCAAACCGGATATTGCGTAATGTATAAAAGCCCAGGCAAAAGAAGCAATAAAACCCCTCGATCGTACTTGGAATTACACTATCTTGCTCTTTTTATATATGTCTGTAAAGTGTAATATGTACGAGCAGGTACGGATTCCGTGTGTGTGTGTGTGTTTATATTGAGCAGCGAGCGGCAGAAGGAACTTCTTTGGCTTCTATACAGAAAACTCTAGTGGAGTGGAGTGTGAGTGGGCGCTTGCTATTTCAAGGATCAAATTCTTTGATCCAAACCGTGTGTTTCCCCTAAAAAAGAAAAAAAGAAGGCTAAAAAGGTTCATCAGACCCAAATAGCGGCATGCAAGAGATCAATATGCCGACGGTCTCTGCCATAAATGCTACTGTAGTTGTTGTTGTTGCTGATGATAATGTTGAACCAGGATGGACCTTGTCATCGCTGTTGCTGCTAGCTTCTGGGTGTACTACATTTACAGTGCATAATATGCAGTATGTATGGAAAATCTATACGATTTCATGGCCAGAACCTGAATACAGAGACGAAGAGAAAGGGGGGCCCTTGATTCTTGGCGCTTTATATTAAGGTTCGACATGCATTTTTTACCTCCCCATCCAATAGTTACTATGTTGGAATTAGCACATAATGCAGTGTATGTATGGATGTCGGATGTCGTCGTGGCCTGTATAGAAGAATAGAGGTCGATGTAACTGTATAAAAACAATGCAAGTATGTGCTATGTACATGACAGTCTTCTTTTACAACTTCTTTTTTATATACAAAAACATAACAAACGTACATGTACACATTGCTGTATGTACCATGCTAGTACTGCCCCCTGTAGTTTCATCGTAATATATATTTTCGTCATCCTGGTACATTTAAAACAGAAGAAGGGGAAAGAAATAGTGTCAGTAAGCCCACTTAGGGAGACTTACCGCTATTTTCAAATCGTTACTAGCAAATTGTGTGTACTACAGTGCGAGGCTTCCGTTACAAAAAGAAAAATGGTCTGTGCGTTGCTGTGCTACCGAGTTTCCCATAATCAAACAATATGTATGTCAATCAAAATAGCGTACTACCGTAATTAGTGTGTTTCTGATGCAAGATCAGCCCGCAAATTCGTTGCTATTTACTGCAATATAAGGACGACGATGCAATGGGTAATCTTCTAGAAAACAAGTCTTCTTTTCGACTTAACGAGGATGTTTACAATATCAATGTAGAACATGTGAGCTTACGCGGCGCACAATTTACTGACTCCTATACGCGATACCACTTACACTCGCACGTATTTAACTTGCAGTTATCGTGACAGAAGGACAGGATCGCTACATAAAGTCATTACTGGTACGCTTGTATGATAACAAACTCTGCTGTTTTAGATACACTGCATTCACTTGAGCAATTTTATTATGGAGCACAGACTGTATATTCATACTATGCACATTTATTCTTCCTTTACATTTTTCAAACGACACACATCATACAACAAGTTTTGCTACGGGCTCACCACCTAGCTTTAAGTATTGAATATGATACTGAGCATACAAGTACAGTAAGAGCCAATCTCTCCGGACTGCAACGCATATAGAATCTAAATTATTAGTGTATCTGCTGATTACTCCCAAAGGTATCTACTAGCAATATTTACGAACTTCAACAGTAGAGGAATGATTTTCTGTAGGTATACTGTCCACTTTCGCTACAGCTGTAAGCAGCGCTGATACAGTAACTCGATAGCAGCAACTACAGTAGCATTGTTAAAAGCAATTGATGGAGTGCACTTGGCTTACTACTAGAAATCGAGCACTTCTTGGGGATTATAGTCGATTTGAACTGCCCCCTGAGGCAAAAGTGGGGTGTCCGTAGCAAAAAGCATATAGAAAATGATAGGTAGTGGACATGTGTATCACTGCACCATACTATAGTAGAGCTTTTATCAGTGATAGTCAAACTTCGATATTTCAGAATAAGTAAATGTCTGTTCCTCTTATATTTTGATAGTGACCCGGTTTCACAAACTTTGGGCTTAGCTACCCAGTTCTGTACTGTACACCCAGCACCAGTGTTTAACATCATTAATGCTTTATGTTTTTTCACACAAAGTACAACACTTGTTTTTTTGCTTTTTTTTCCAGATACAAGGTTGTGCGCTCGTATTGTTGTCGTATATGTAAACAACTACAGTCCCTGCACCAATCTATAATCTTACGCTGTAAAACGTCTAAAGCATATAGATCCGAGGCAGACTTTAAAGCTTGTATATATCTAAAAGTCAAGGCTACGATATATAGAGGATGTATATCACATACGGGACAAAGCATTGAGTCAAACGAAACTTTTATGATCGACTTGGCTTCCCTTCTATACATCACCTGGATACCTTGTGCCGCCACCGAAACCAGCATTCATCCCTACTACTTGGCCCGTTTACACATCAGATATGAAGATCCGTCCGGGGCTATTCAGTAGAGGAAGAAAGATGACAGACAGCTGATCAAAGCAGAAAAAAAAAGCCCACCTGGCTGCTGTCGGGGGCGCACTGTGTATGGTCTGTAAGAACAGACACTGTATGATACTATGCAGTAGGTTCCAGCAAGTGCATAAATACTGCCTATGATATATAAATGCTTGAATGGACACTGTTAAGACTAGAAGCGAGAAACCATACAAGCAGGCCCATGTTGTTTTTATGCAAACATGACAATGTTAATCTTTTATAGTTTGTTTTACACATAGAACAATGTTGTTTATACAAGTAAGAGAGATATAGCCCATAAGAGAGAAAAGAGAGGGAGAGTTTCGTATGCAAGCATGGGTGGTTTTTTTAAGAAAGAAAAAAGAAGAAAGTACAGGCGCCGAGAGAAAGGAGGTAGGTAGATATGGTAGGTATGCAAAAGTAGAAAAGAAAAGAAGAAGAAAGAAAAAAAAGTAGGAAGAAGAGCTATATACCGTGAAAACTTTAGCCAATAAGCTCAAGTCAATATGTGTGTGTGTGTGTGTGAAAAAAAAGTATAAGTATGCATGGAATAGAGAGGTTGTGTGGAATATACGGACGGGGAGAGTGAGAGAGGGAGTGAGGGGAGCCCTATTTTAATTTGTTCCCGACATGGTAGTGAAAAGAAGTATGTGATGAGAAAATATAAGCATAATTATCGTTAGAATCGCAAAATGCTAGTGCCACCACCACCACCACCACCACCAGCCATCATGCCTTGCTGCTGTGGTGCTGGATGGTGTGCCGTCTGTGGCTGCATCGGTAACCCCATCATGCTCGTCACCGGTGCTTGGAAATGCTGCTGTTGTTGTTGCTGCTGCTGGTGTGAAGACGTATAAGGAGCCGGGGCTGATGAATGGATGGGTTGCGACGTAGGTGGTGGTGGTGGTGGTGGTGCACTAGCCCCTCCTCCTCCAGGTCGATCAGCAGGAGCATAGGGTTGTTGCTGTTGACCATACACTGGACGACCACCTGCTTGTGCTTGTGCTTGTGCTTGTGCTGCTGCTACTGCTGCTGCGGAGGGTCCCCCAACAGGACCACCACCATTACCAACCGACGCACTTGCAGGATGACGAACGACTTGTTGAGGCATCACTGTGGGTATCGATTTCTGCACGTTGGCAGCAGTGAATCCATTGCTCTGTGCAACCGGACAGTCCTTGTGTGCTAATAACAGCGTCTTCAAGTTGACTATTTCCTCTCGCATCGTTTCGGCTTGTACTTGAAGCTGTTCGTTTTCGTTGGAGAGCATTTCCACCTTTTGTTGCAGGTTGTTGAGCCATTGCTTCTTCCGTTGTCGACACTTGAGTGCGGCTAATTTCATGGAGGGGGGGGTTTGAGATTATTAGTAATCCTGCTGTGCCTTTCTCATTTCGACACCATGTATCACGCAATCTTTACCTATCCGGTTTCGTTCCAAAAAGTTCTTTCGCTTCTCCTCATCCTCGGCCGTCTTTTCTCGAGTACGCGCCTTCTTCTTGCCATTCGCTGTGCTATTACTCTTGCCATCATCATCGTCGTCGTCGTCGTCTTGGTCTGCTGCTGCAGCTGCTGCCTTTCGGCGAGTCCCTGCTTTGCTGCTCGACTCTCCTCCATCAGTGCTGTCTTTATCGGTATTAAATGACTGTTGTCGTTGTCGACGGGGTGACGCTCGTTGTTGTTGTTGTTGTCGTTGCTGTGGATGACCATTCTGTTGTTTGACAAACATGGCTGGACTGTTATTATAAGGTTGTGCTTGATGATTGGATTCTGTATAACCAGGTTGTTGTTGTTGTTGAATAAACGTCGTTTGTTGTTGTGGTTGTTGTTGTTGTTGTCGATCATTGACCATATAGGCCATGTCAGTCGGCTTTGTAGGGCCGGCCAGCATGGATGGCGAAAGGGGCCCTGTGCGCAAACTATCCCACGCAAACTGGTTTGTAACATCTTTGGGCAAGACGCCATTGCCAATGAGCGAGTGCGGGGCTGGACTCGTGATGGATGCCACTGGCGGCAAGACCGGTTTATTGGGTGTCTCCGGTTGGTTTTTGTCCTTGTCTTTGGTCGTGCTCGAAGTGGTGCTGCTGTTGTTTGGACTCTGGGCAACCACGGCTGCTGCGCCAGAGAAGCTCTGTTCGAATGGGTTTGGCTCTTGGTCCAGTTTTGAACTCGAATTCAGTGGCAGGACAGCCATGGGAGGGCTGTTTGAATTCATTTTCACCGGCACTTCTATATATATCATTTGATCAGATTCATCCTATCTCTCCCTCTCTCTCTCTCTTCAAGTGGGAAAAAACTTACCGGCTGAAGTGTCTGGCTGGCTACCACTGCTGCTGCTATTTTCGTCATTGTTCTTTTGTTGTTGCTGTTGCTGTTGCTGTTTTTGTTGTTGAGTATTGCCTGCCATTACTTTTATCTGCTTCTCGACTACAAGAGCAACATATGCAAATACAAATGATTTTTAGTTTTTTTTTTTTTTTTTTTTGTGGAATTTCCACATTTCGTCATCCCCACAAGGCGGGAACGAAAGCTAAAAAAAAGAGTGCCTGGCATGAGGCCCGTACCTTTTTTTTTATCGGTGGGATGAGGTGATATATTCTGTTTTTCTCGAATATTTGATTATTGTTTTTTCTTTGTTTCTCGCAAAGAGTTCTTTGTAAGGTATGCTAAAAGTGAAAGTAAGAGTAAGCGGGTTAATTTCGGAATGCTTCTTCTCTTTGATTCCCACCTGTGAATGACTATGCGGAAAGTTTAGTTTGATTTACCTTTCGCTAAGTGATGAGGCTTAGTCAAAATGAAAAAGGAATCGCTAAAACACTTTGAGAGAGGTACAAAAATTGAGTGTGTGCGTGTGTGTATGTTTGGTAAAGAAGTAAGAAGAAATAGAGGGAGGGAGAAGGGAAGGGAAGAAAAGAGAGAATACATTGCGTAGTGGTTGTGACACAATGACATCATGCAAATTGCCGTTTATGGCATCGGACTTTTGGGGTTCCCCCCCCTTCTCTTTCTCTGTGTGTGAACAATAGATAGGGGCTAGCAAAAACCCATACACTTCTGAGCAGTGGGAATGGAATTGAAGAAGAAGAAGCTTACTTTGTGTTTCAAATGCACTAGAGTGATGGTATGAGTGTGAGTGCTCTATGTACATGTTGTCTTGCTTCCATGCCTATCTTTTTCCATCTGGCCCATTTGGCGTCGGTGTTACAAATCCACCCACCCGTATCAGAAGGTCGATGTTTGGATGAACCTTTCTGTTCCAGTGAAAATGAGAAAAAGCTATGGGCTTAGCCGAAAAGCCCTCTTGTAGTTTTCCGGGAGGATTTGAAAGGTCCAAGTTGTTCTATATCAGTCACTTGTATATTCGAGAGAGATGGAGAGAATTTGGATGATGCCTGGAAAGAAAGGCGCAGAACGAATTTGAAATACAAGGCAGGATGTCCTATTACTTCTAGACTGTTCCAAGTCAATACACAAACAAGGCTTATTGCTCCCATTCTCGACAAGAGATAATTGAGGATATGTAGAAATGTCGCCATGGTGGGTGTTGACCAGCCTGTATACAGCGCTTTTAGTGCTGTTTTTGATGGTCGTTACACCTAATTTCGATCTGCTAAGAAAAAAGAGGGACAGCTGCCAGCGCATGCTTTGGTGTTGTGATTACTGCACCCCATTTCAGGGCAACCACTCCCAAAAAGAGGCATAAAGGCCATTACTTCCAAAACCTTCTATTCCACCCTTGCCCTTTTCCTAGAATCATGGGATAGGAGGACAAAAAGCCCAATGCACTCTCAGAAGACCCGCCACTCAATCTAACTTATCATTTTTACTTTGATGCCATGGTCATCAATCACTTCTTTTCTTGGTATTGATTGTCTTTGGGGCTCCCCCATTACTTGAAAAAAGTGGGCCCCACAATAAAAGGATCCGAGTCCATGCAGACGCACAGGCTGATCCGATGGCCGATCAGTTTACATAATGTCATCATTACCTCCCCCTTTTTTGGCGGGTTTTTAGTAGGGTAGATCACCTCATCCCATCGTCCGTGTTCTCGTTACACGCATACTCTGTACAAAAACCCGCTCTTTCGAAACAAGTGTAATGAAAGAATCATATATATTGTTAGTGTGTGGTTGTCAAACTGTGCTGCAAAAGTCATTGTTTTGATCAATAGGGTTACCATGCACATTTAGCAGTTTAGTAAACGCAAACAGCGGTATATAATCTCCAATGCAACATGATGTAATATTATCATTGCTACTGCATACTGCTAGGTACACATAATACATATTCGTTGTTTGTTTTAAGAGTTAGAGTCCGTTCTATGTACTACTTACATGTATGATCATCAATAAAAGTTTGTAAAAGATATCCTTATTATTGAAACCGAGGGGGCTGGTGGATTGTGGATGGTGTGATTAGTGGGAGGGGGGACAAAAAGAGGACGGTATGACCACGATCATCCACCTGTAAGCACAAACACCCGACACGCACTTACCATGTCTTTCACTAATTGATGTGGATCCCTCCCGAAATGAAACACATAGTGAATCCATATTGGGCCTACATCCTATATCTGGGCTTGAATTATACTCCGCGAAAATGGGCAAAAATGTTTGGTAGTAATCTGGTTTGGGCGCACTAGGTACGTCTACCCTTGCCAGGCTCAGCCAGCAACAACGTATGACCACCCCCAGTGGTCTAAGCTTAAGGTTTGACTAACCCATCCAACCACCCATGTGGTTTGGTATACTTGACATTGATACATAAGCAGCTACTCTCTTCTATCCTTTCCTCTATAAAAAGTTAAATCAGTACACCGATGCAAGCTTGCCTCTATTGATACCGTTACCTCCCTTGCTTTTTTTGAATTCTGGGCACTCGCTTGAAGGTCTGTGCGACCCCAATAACTTTGTTTTCACTCGCTGTTGAAAAGTGACCGTGTTGACTTTTAAGCTAGTGATCTTGACAGCAAAAGCAAAAGTGATTCAAACATGATAGGCAACGAACAACAAAACATTGCCGAAATAGCCAACCATATCACTGATGAATGGACGTAAACCACTTCTTGCAAAGGAAAGCAGTACATTACCCTGTTTCGGGCGGCTTGTTTTGATAATGGAACGTCGACTCAGAAATGATAGATCCTTTCATTATCACGCAACATCTTGAAAAGCACCTGACAAGGACATGACGAACCAGAGCTACAAGCAAGCACCATGCTGGCCGACCTTGTGGAGGTCTCTCACACATGCACAGTAAGTGCAAGGGCTGGAAATACATCACACTTTTCGGATGATCCACAAATGTAGCTTGGAAGGAGTACAGATGGTGAGAAAAAGATGAGAAGGCGTTTAATATGCTCGGCCACTAAATATATAGACTTGTCTGGACGTTGCCACTGATCTGTGGAAATACATAGCCTTCCTTCTCACTTTCTTCAAATAAATTGATCTTTTGTTGTTGTCTAAACTACAAAGGCTTGACCATTCTTCGTTTGATTTTGATATGTAACACATGATAGTTGGCTGACTGGCCCATGGCGTATATAACTCACACAGAAAACAATTGTCTTTTATATTATTCACCAAGAAAATATTTGCCGTCGGTAAGCAATTTCTACTCCTCCTCCGGAAGCCCTTCAATGATCGTCCTGCTACTGATGACACGTCGCAGATACAGAGAAAAGAAACAAGTGATTGGCAAATAGGAATATTTAGCAAGTATGATCATTCGCTCTTTAAAGGCATTCAAGCCAATCATTACAAGATTGCAACTCAATGTCCCACCTTCATCCTGAATTGCTTACGGTTTTTCCCGGCTGAAAACTTGAAGAACCATCTTGCATAATTGGGAGAAAACTCATTGTATAGTAGATCAGAATTAAGCATACTAGTTACAAACCCCAATATGCATTACATTGAGAGTCTGTTCGACAATCTGATAGGTTGTTCTCAGAAACTATATATGGTATACGCTGGTCTATGATTCGCTTTGCTGTCACGCCCAGTTACTTCAAGCCCGCAACGAACCCCACACACTCATATACACGCGACCCTATATACAACAGAGACATAGCATAACACGCGCACAAATATATCGTTTATCCACACAAATACAGTAGCAACGGCGTTAATACCCATAGTTCACGACGAACAATGATCATTCGGTCCTCTTTTCAATTAATATAACTCTTTCAAATATCTTCTTACTACTACAACCATTTTCTACCTTTTACCCCCACCATCATAATGCCTCCATCCACCTTTAATCCACGACGTCCGCCGTCAACGTCTTCAACACGGTTACCGCTTCACCATCAGCGGCACCACCACCATCCATACAAATCGTCAACAACAGCAACCGTAACCACCTTCGCATCGCGATTCCTTCATAAGCGATGGATACTTCGGCTCGTATTAGCAACTGGCTTCCTGTACTTTCTATGCCAACAATTCAGCTTATTTAGCACCTCCAACAGCATTACAGCAACCGGCAAGAAGCTGGACCTGACGTTTCCGGAATTAGCAGTGGCGAAACGCACCAAGCTAACGACGCAAGGTGACCGGATACCGAAAATTGTCCATTTCATACACGGCCTCAAGGGTCCTGATCCAACATTGGATTTAGCCCACTATATTGCCATCAAGGCAGCCCACGATGTGATCCAACCCGACACGATCTATCTTCATTATCACTATCAACCCACGGGTGAATTGTTTGAACGCGCCAAGCCCATGCTGACGTTGCGGCATGTTCCTCTCATTGATAACATATTTGGTCGTCCGGTGCAACATTTTGCGCACAGAGCGGATGTGGTTCGGTTAGAAGCGTTGAGAGAACTTGGTGGTATTTATTTTGATTTGGATCTGTTTGCACTCAAGTCAGTGGATCATTTATTGGATCAAGAGTTTGTCATGGGACAAGAAGGGAAAGGTAAGAATCTCTTTTGGTCAGGGTCGGATTGTAAAGGGGTTTCTAGGAAAGATCGATATGGTGACTTGGGGTTGGGGGATATGTTGGCTTGGGTCAAAAAGAAAGAAGAAAAGAAAACGATAATAACATTTGAAGGAATATATAAACTTAGATGGATTTGTCGGTCTGTGTAACGCCATGATGATGTCTCGACCCAACTCCCGATTCCTCCAACGGTACTACAACAGCTACAGGACGTTTGACATGAGCCAATGGAATTATCATTCGGTGGTGTTACCTGGCAAGCTAGCCCCACATTTTCCTGACGAGATCACTGTGTTGGGGTACAAGGCATTCTTTTGGCCGTTGTGGGACACGATTGGATTACGAACCATGTATTTGGAAAAATCCTATGACTTTGCCGAAAATCTGGGCACGCATATCTGGGAATCGCCTGCGAAAAAACATTTGATGCAAGACCTGACGGAGGAAACCGTCTTGAATGTCGACACTAGCTTGTATTGTAAAATTCGACCGTATTTATTGGATGGACGACCGGATCCACGGCAGGACGCGTGTAAGATTTTAGCACATACGGAACGGGCTGATCAATTAGGTAAAGTAGAAAATCAAATGAGGAAGCCAAAAATATGTGTGTAATTTGGGAGAATTCCTAAAAAAAAAAAGATTAACTGTAACTTTTATATGTATGTAAAAAAAAAAGTGGGACACTGGCCATTGCAGAAGGACGGCATTCCGGAAACGAATCCGATGCGAGCCGATGACGTATCTGGTAACCAAGTTTCTGGGTTGATCCGAAACGGCATCTATGGCAACGACGACGGAGTCCATTTAAACGGGGAGGACAGTTACATTTTCATGGGCTTGCCCACCAACACGTCCTTTCATACTTTAACGATCAGTTGGTGGATGAAGACACATAGTGACAAGGAAAATGGCACTGCTGTGGTGATCCAGACCGATCGAGCCAAAATCTATGTTCGAACAGAAGCACTTATACCCTCGATGGTGGCAACAACAAGACCCGCTACCTCCAATTCAAATAATGCAGTGGATCCAGTATCGCTCAGTTTAGCCACTGTGTTACTTGAAGATGACTGGTCATGGCGTGCGCAACCCGACATACTCGTTCATGCCAATCCATTTCCAGTCAACCAAGATGACAAATATCATCATTTTGTGCTGGTCATTGATAGTGATCCATCGTATGTATTGTCATCATCATCCAAAGACAAGAAAAAGCAACGCTTACAAGAAGACCAAGATCAAGAAGGAGAACAGCATGCACAAGCGCTGAAACATTCGCTTCATCCATCACTTGCTTTGTACATGGATGGCCACGCCATTGCCAGCAGCGCCAATTGGAAGGTCTTGAAAGCCTATGGTTCGTTTGTACGAGGCGTATGGTTTGGCTCGTCTGAACCAGAACATAGCAATTATCAAGATCCATGGGATACTTCGAATAGTTTGAAAGCTTCGTACCGGGATATTCAGATATGGGAAAGACCGTTGGCGGTGAAGGAAATACAACAGTTGGCGCCCATTTCGTTTTCCAATGCGCCTCATCAAGATGATAAAGTATCCTCTTTGTCGTCGACACAAGGCGGTTGGAAAGAGGAAGAAGAGGAAGATAAAGAAAAGGGTGGTTTGCAGGAGCAAGAGCAGGAACAGGAAGAAGAGGGAGAAGATATAGATCAGTTAGAAGACTAGTAAATCTTTTTTTAAATAGTTCGCATCATGTATAACGAATCAAAAAACGCATATTATTCCAACTACTTTTGTTATCATCATTTATTATCGACCCTTTCATGTCGTTCATATAAATATACATATACACAACACAGACAACCTTCTCTTTCTTTTCTTACCGTCTCCCCTTTTAAGCGTGTAATTGAATACAAAATCTCTTTTTTTATGGTAATAATATAAATGCACTTTATTTCAAATTGATAGAAACAAACTGGAGTAGTACGTTCTCATTTTTTTAAAATTATAGAAAGGAGAATTTGAGATAGACTAAAGCCATCAAACGTAATGTTTTTCTCGTTTTTTTTTGTCCGTTTTGTTTACTGTGATGTGTGTGTGTGTGTGTGTGTGAGTGTGTGTGGGTGTGTATTGTTAGGATGTGTAGTTGGTGGTGAGAAAGAATGCAAACAGTCTAGCCCTGGAACTTTTTGATCGTCAACATCTCATTCAGGAGCTCCTGAACCTTTTCATCGTCGATCTTGTGTGCAAGACTGAAATACAGAGTGTGCTTTTAGTCTGGTATGAACACTCCATGATGACATCCCTCTCTCTCTCTCTCACACTACATATATATATCTCACACACACATGGATATATACGCGCAGGGTGGAATGTATACATAACGATTTTACCTCGGCACGAGCGCTTTTGCTTCTTCAGCATCCTCACAGCACAGATTGGCAAGCTGGGCTACTTCAAATTGAGCCAAGTCATCTTTACCCAAGAGCCTATATCACATGTAAACTCCACGTCTTAGCAATCACTCCCCAAACACTGATCGTCGCTTAAAACAACTATAGTGTACGACTATACGAGGAAGAAGAAAGCAGATGATGATGATCCCTACTGTCTAATTTCGCGGACGGAGTCTCGGTTCGTGAATCGACTGAATGTGCGTACGTAATCCAGCGTTTTCGTAGTGATACTAGTTTATTTATTTAACTCGAGGCATTTCTTTTTATGCATCATGTTTTAGTCTAATCAAAAAGTATTTTTTTTAAAAATTTACCTTGTAGTAGGTCGATTTTCAGTACCCGTTTCTTTGGAGTCCTGTTGTGCTTCTAACAAGATTCGTACTTCAGAAATGTATAGACATTGCGAGTTTATGAATTCTAAAAACGATAAAAATGTAATGAGGGTTAGTTTTAACAATCGAACTCTTTTTTTTTTCTCTTGCATGGATCGTTGTTTTTTTATTGCTAACGACTGAAATTATTACCTTCGCCAAGACTCAATGTAGCTGCATCTTCGTTTTCTAATGCTCCACGTCGAAGATGTCTTTGTCCACTTGTCATTAGACCTGCGCAACGTATGAATAGCCTGGATCAGGCGAGGCAGCAGACTTTTTAAGCCACAAAATTTCTGCTGGGTTTCATTGTAAGGGTGTGATAGGTCACAATATCGTAAGAGTGTTGCTTTTCGACCGCTAAATTACGTTCGTCTAGGCAAACGCGAAGTAGCTCTAAGTGTAGTAAAATAAAAGTAGTATGTATCAGTAATACAAGCAGTGATTGTCTATAAATTATAGAAAGCTACAATTTCCGATATTAGTGCGGCGATAAACACGGTCAAATCATGATTGACGCGAGGAAAAGACACGGATTTTTAGTCAAATGAGTTCCTGTTTGTTATAAAAAAAATTCAATAGCCCGTATGTACAAAGCTTTGCGTATATTATAAAGAGAAGTGATTCGTAACTTTTTCAACCCATACAATTGATTCTTTCAATGTATATACACCGCCACCCTCCTGCTAAGATTCAGCCCTACTACTTTTCCTTTCCCTTCTTTTCAACACCGTAGCAACCATGATAAAAGCAATCAAGAAAGAGAAGGAAAGCCATCCCTGAAAACTTATAAGCAACACACTTGTGACATGCATTGAGCACTTTGCGAATGGGAATGACAGTATAACAGCTGGCAGCCACACATGTGCCGATGCTTATTAGCAATAGAAGTGGATGTGCAATAGTGAAAACCGGCATTTTGTTGCAGTACGGCCTCAGATCACAGAAAGTATAATCAACTAAGCAGGAATATCAATCGCAGTACTTTGTCAACAAAATTGAGAGCGAGAGAAAACACTCATGACAAGATAATTATAACAGTCCTGTTCTATTACCATGACAACGGTTAGTAGTCTATTACTGCTCCATGTGTCTAGCTTGTAGTCAACAATAGAGAGATAGATCACCGCCTGTTAGGATATGCTACATAAAACCATACATATTCCATCATTTAATACTTAATTGTCAAAATGGGAGCCACGGAAACTTGAGGTAGTTGGTCTGATACTACAGTACTAAATGCGAAAGTAAGTTGCTGTATTGTCATATATAGCATTGGCTGGGTACTGTGGCAAGAAAGTATGCAATGAGACGTACGATAGATAATGGTAACCACTGTATGTTGACATAGCGTTGTAGTCAAAACAATAGAGCAATTTCATCATTATCTTCGTCCCTCGTAATCAGGTTTGACATACGCATATTTGAAACATATGAAAGATATCAAGAGTCGCCTCTTTTACATATTTATGTTACAGCAATACCCAACAACTTGTGCATGATGATGCTTGATTATCAACAACGCATGACTCGGGCGACGGATAATATGTATTATCGAAAGTATGGTATGGATAAGCAGTAGAGACAATGATTGGGTCCTAAACAATCTTCGAATAGGACATAAGGCTGAGATCATTGACTCGCTCAATGTACCTCTTTTCTCTGTGTCTTTTTACACTCTACTTACTCCTTTTCGTTTCTGTTTCTTCTACACGATCTGTTTTTTATACTTGCCATGTATACTTTATTAACGTATTATTTCTATAAAAAAATATATAGAGAAGAATAACATTTTGTCACAGCATACCATCACAGGTTAGGGCTGTATGTACAGTAACTCGAAGCAACAACGATAAGTGTAGCTAGAAAGATATAATAGTGTTTGTGCTTGCGCGTTTGAAAAATCGAATAGATGTTTGCCATGACGTATCAAAAGCGCGCATGTCGTGTGCGCAGCTGCTCATCAATCTTTCTTTCTTTCCCTTAGTGGCAGGCTCTGCGGTAATTTGTTTGAACTTGGTTCGATCCATCCTCTCGCTATAGTATCTATCCCACGTTAGAGCAACAAAAGAACTGTGAGTATTATAGAAGCGAACTGGGGACGGATGAAGATCGAGGAATGTCGTGTTATATAAAAGGTAGCAGCTCTCCGACGAACCTATCTTTTTTCTCATTTTTGTTCTGATCGGGTGTTCGGCACGTCTCATTGTACGAGTGTGGGAGAGTGTAGTTGGATATGATATTGATTTAAATGTATGATTTGCGTGTGTGGTGTTGAGTAACAGCCTCTCATGATGTTCACCCTCGATATGTTAGTAGTGTATAGACACCTCCACGCTGGTCAAAATATTTGTTGCTCTATTATTGGCAACTCACTCCACCGAGTCCACCATGTCATCCAAGTGACTAAGACTGCTGCAGCAAAAAGCCAACCTGTCGAGTATCCCAACGGCAACAGCTGTCCATCCGCCTTGACGATGACATGCATGTCCCTTTTGCTTTTGCTTTTGCTTTGAATGGACCTGGAGGAAGTCGTCGATTCATATAAATATATCCTGCTTTCTTTTTTTGCAAAATATTTTTTATACCCCTCTTCTTTTACTCTCTTTCCTTTGCATTTTTTGTGTCGTTTAATAGCCTCCGTTTTCGTATCCATCTCATATGTTGCATTGCCTCATGCGAATGGCGTACTTCTCACCGCGGCAGCTTCTGACTGTACATCCTGTCTTTTAACATGTACCCCAGCCACGGGCCGAATATGCGCAAGTGGTCCCGGTTAAGTCGAGGAATGCTTTGCGTAAGTACTTGCTTTCACTCTCTGTGGGCGCATGTGATTTTACATAGAACGACTGAGTTTCCTTCTTTCTGGTGTTTTTGAGCTAGTTTTCTTCATCCCAATATATTAAACGTGCCTTTGTCGCCTGCGCGCCTTCGGTATTGAGCCTCTCCGCTTCGTTTTAGCGTCAGAAACTACGGAGCCTCGTCTCAGCGGCTCGTATTCGATGGAACGGCACTGAATGAAGAAGATAGAGTCGCTCTAATAAGCAACGAAAGTGACGCACTTTCCGAAAAGCTGTGGGGGATCGCTGCGGGAAACCTGTTCATCGACGAAGGCTGAACCATTCTGTCCCTCCGGTGATACCCAAAACAGGCTACTGAAATAGGCGGGCTCGAAATAACTCTGAGCTTCATGTTTACATGACTCAAATATAATTTAGGGATACAGGAACGAATCAGTTTGTGTCGCTAACTTCCAATAGAGCTCTTTGGTTGCCATGGCAAAACAAATTGGAGGTTGTCTAGCTGATAACCGGGAAACTTCACGAGGGGTTGCGGTTTTTCAGGGCACAAACAAAAGCACCGACTTGCCGCCAACTATTATCGTTGTTCCTGTGAAGAAACGAGGTATGGACAAAGTCGAGCAATAAAGCACCATATGAGCACAAGTACAGACAAGCACAAACACATGCAGCAAGCTATATAGTTGCCAAAATGTACATCATAGTTCATGTGTCGTATGGTTAAAGGAAGGAAGTGATACAAAGACGTTCTTTATAAATATGCAAAGAGGAAGTCAGAAAATATACGACAATAGTATGTTGAAACACAACTATTTACCTGCTAGATTCCCTCTAAAAGCACGGGCCACAGATAACGGACCTGTTATCTGCATTACAAAATCACGATAATTGACCATAGATACTTCATTTGGTTATTATGCATGTGATGCCGCCGATTGCTTGATCATATTACCGCGTTTTGAAAAATTTTAAGTTTTGCACATGCATAATGCGCGGACCCAGAAGTATTGTTCAGTCTTATGACCATATGTATTCCTTTTTACGCGAGTGAGTAGAATGAGGAGATTGTTTTATCGCATTAGAGACGAATGGTGATTGTATACCAGAGCAGGTAGAAATGTAATATAATTATAGCTTGTAAACCAAAACAGCTTTTTCTAATTTATTAGCTTTTACTGGAAGCTTATGAATTCCATAAAGCTTTGACTTCTCATAGCCATGTGAGTTATTCAAAAGTATTAGTATAAGTGATATCGGATCGCTTGAAGCCATTGAACTTGGAGGCTGCACAATTGGTGTAGGCGCCCATGTTCTCCCAGTAGATCCAGTCGCCATCCTCCAGAACGGGTAATTTGGCTTCCGTGGCAAGGCAATCAATCGAATCGCATGTAGGACCCCAGATGCTGCTGGTGAATGTTTCTTCCTCTTCTTCTGTTGCCTTGAGTGTAGCAGCATATTTCTTGCCGCCACGAGACCAGACACGAGGATAAACCTCTTGATGGTCGAACAGGATACAATTAAATGAACCGTACATGCCGTCATTGACATAGTCTGTATTAAACACGCCACTTTCGTTAGCGGCCGTTCACATCCATTACTCAGATAGCTGTATTTGTAGCTTACACATGTATTGGGTTTCGTTTTCAGCCTTGACAGTACGACGGCCAATCACATGAGTGCAGATCGTGAATGCCGAAGCTACAAAGTAGCGACCAGGCTCTGCGATCACCTGTAGGACAAGAAAAAAGCGTTGTCAATTTAGAAAGCCTTATAGCTAGCCGAGTGATTAGGACATGTCGATAATATACATACGCGCACATGAGGTGGGAAATGAGCATCCACAGTAGGACCCAAGATAGCTGCCACCTTTTCAAAAGTGATACCGTCCTTGACATCGGCACCAGGGAAACCACCTCCAACGTCCAAAAGGCTCAGGGAAAACCCCATTGATTCGGCAATGTCGAATGCCTTGCGAGCACGCAATACGGCATCTTCAAATGCATATTCATCTTGGCATCCCGAGCCCACATGGAAGCTGACACCGACAACGTTCAGGTCGAGATCCTTGGCGGTCTGCAACAACGAGGGGACGCTTTCCATGGGTGCACCGAACTTTAAACCAAGTTGGCACAAAGACGCAGAATCATCCGTCAAGATACGCAAGACGACCTCGGCATTGGGGTAGAGCAGCTTGATCTTGTGGAGTTCTTCGGCATTGTCAAAGGTCATCTTGGCAACATTCTGTTGAGCGGCATAGCGGATGAATGATGCTTGTTTGCATGGGTTGGCGTAGATGATGCGTTCAGGTTCGACACCTTCAGCGAGAACTTGTTGGATTTCAGACTTGGATGCACAGTCAAAACCCAGACCAATAGCTGCCAGCAGCTTTACCACCATTGGGTCTGGATTGGACTTGATGGCTAATATAATATTTTTTGGAGAAACTGATTTAGCAACTTAAAAGCAGTCGATTTTGTTTTGGGTAACACGATCTTACCAAAAAAGGGTTCGATGCGCGGCAACTGGGACTTCCAACGCAGGTGTTGTCTGTAGACTTCACCAATATCGGCGACAAAAAACGCGTCTTCTTGATCCGATTCCCATTTCAAAGCAGAAATCGAATCAACCTTCTGTTGAATGACGTCGTGCACGGGCAAGTTGTGGATAACAGGCAGATCGGCATTAAGCTGTTGCTGCTGGTGTTGTTGCTGTTTCAACGACAAAGGCATGGTTTCGCAGGGTTGTTGGTGGACCAAAAGTGTCTGTAGTTCAGTGCGCATGATAGCAAACGTTGATATAGGGTGGTGTTCTTGTTCTTTTGAGAGAAGGAGAGGAGGTAGTGGGGTAGTAAAGATAGAGAGGTAGTTTAACAAAAGATATAATAGTGTTTTACAAGATGCAATGAGAGTAACTAGGGATGTGTTATATAGCTTCAAAGCAACAGCCAAGGAGGAAAGCCCCGCCGATTGAATAAGCTTGCGACTAGTTTGGTTTCTGAAGTCGTGATGGGCGTAGCAACGGACTCAATTAAACAAGTCCGTTTGAAAAAGAGAGTGTGGAAGGTGGGAGAGGTATGTGCGTGTGCTTTGGAAAATAAAGGTCAAAGACACGCCGAGATTAGAGCTGGGGAGATCTGAGGTTTAGTTAGGAAGGCGGCGAGAAGTATAGATAGGGTGCTCCTTTTTATATTGCAACGGTGAAATGCAGGGAAAGAAAAAGAACAAGGGTAGCCTTGACAACTTTGGACGTAATAAATTGTGAACCGCTTGGAAAATTTTTTGGTTCATTGGCCAATCAGGTTGCACAAGCACGCGTATTTGCAGGGTGCCTGCAGGCCACATCCACAACGACGACGACGACGACGACAACGACGACGACGACAAGGACAAGGACATCGTTATCAGATCATCTATGTCATATGCTTTGGACTGATGGTCCCAGCAAGCAAGCATGCACACACACAACCCTGGAATTTTCAATGTTGGTGCAACGTTGAGATAAATAGTTTGGTTTTATTAATTTTTACGGCGTATCAGGTTGGAGGAAAGTTGCACCAGTGCCGATCGAGCGTCGGACGGCGGGAGTTGGCTGATGGCATCGATTGCCCTTTGGCAATGTGATTCTGCAAGTGCAAGGGTCTTTTTTAATCCTCCACTTTGATATACGTACAGTCGAGCCTACATAATCGTGTGTGTGAATCACCCCTCCCCCGGTTAATGCTGATGAACACATCTAATATCTCCTCCTCCTCTATCTCTGAATCCGCATCCTTTGCCCACCCACCTTCTCATGGTCTTCCGGCTGACTAAAGCGACGTTCGATCATGGGCAGCAGCCCCGGTACGGATTCAGATGCAAACACAACAGGGGCACCTGCTCTAAATGTACCCGACGATGACTTTGCACTAAAATCTAGCACATCCTCCACTAACTGCAGTGTGTGCGTATGTGTGTTTATGCTTAGTGTTACGCCAGAACATTCATCCAACGCTCACTCACTACTGATCAAGATCCGAAAGCGACCTTCATGTTTAATATGATAACTTTACCTGGTATGCGATACCAAAGTGACGACCGAACTCATAGGCGTGTTTGGCATCATCTGTTGATGCATTGCCAAGCACGGCCGAACCTTTACAGCTCTGCGCAATCAAGCTGACTGTCTTCATTTCCGTCTGATCCAGATAGTAATCGATATCCGTCCTTGGCTGCTTCTTAACCAGATCCATAAACTCGCCCTCTACCAAATGGGCAATGCACGTAGCCATCAGTTCGACGCATTCAGCGTTGCGCAAATATGCGAGTGCGAGCGATGCACGGGCTAGCAAAAAGTCGCCTGCCAGGATAGCCATCTTGTTGCCCAGGCTACCACCGCTTTCGGTTTCGAGAACATCGTCGTGCAATAACGAAGCGGCGTGGATCATGTGTGTGATTTCGGCAAGTCGGCGTTGCGTATCGATCACTTGGCCCGTACTGGCTTGCGCGGTCAGCAAGACCAACAAGGGTCGAACTGGCTGGCCGTCATCGCACAAAAAGTGCGTCATCATGGTATTCAAGAAGGGATGGCCACTGCCGAGCAGTTTGCTAATGTTACCCTTGAGCTCCCATAGGTCAGGTCCGACGAGTTTTGCTGGGTCGAACAGCATTCGCTGTTTACCGTCGCTATCACCGGCGCTTTCGTCTACAACAAGGCCCTGTGCTTCGTTTAACGCTTGCTCGTAGGTCTCTGCTTGTCCCGTGAAAGGTGCCGTCAATGGTTTGCTGCCGAACGTGCTCCGGAACGTGTCGATACCCTTGCCAAGAGGTCCATGGGTCAGTGCAGCCGCTGCAGCTGCTGCTACGCTTACAGCAGCTGGTTTTTGTGCTAATCGTCGGTGACAAGTGTGGATTTGGCGTGCATGGCGAATGAATGGGCGCAGTAATGTCATTGTATTTTCTTCTGTATCTGTTTCCCTTTTCGTCTTCTTTTTTGTTTGGTTCTCCACCTCTTTTGGTTCCACCCCCCTCTCTCTTTAAAAAACGGTTAATGAGGAAGGCTGGCGACAACAAAAAATATTGTTCAAAATTTACCGAATTCAACTCCGTTCATCGGGCCGAGACATTCCGATTAACATTCCTCGCTCGCGTGGCAGGTTGCCATGATCGCCGTCGTCGTTGCATAAATGGCGTCAGTATATCATACTTGGCTAAGCAACGCATCAAGTCGAATTTTGACAGCAATGATTTTAGTCTAAAGGACAGACATGGCTTTACTTTTTTGTATCGATGTATCTATCATTTAAATCCGCTCCTATAATATATTCTATACACTGGTGATTATCATATGTACACAGTGCGCAATCAGCAAGCAGGTAGTGACGCGTGTTTTGTGTTATTCTGCTTAAAAACATAAAAAGACAAAGCATTTATACTGATAGAAAGTATACGAAGGCCGTTATTCTCAATGTATGTTGCTATTAGCTCTTATTGTAGATATGGCTGATGACTCATTCCCTGAAATTGAATTAATATCATCATCATTACAGTAAATCCACGAACTCTACATGTGTCACACCATGCTTATCGACAGAAAAATTACATTCTAGTAAAGTCAACAAAAGTCAGTTAAAATACATACAATAACACTGAATAAACGCTACCATGACTACGAGTAAGTGTATATATCTACAGAAAGCGGCAGTCTTGTGATCATATACAGATACGCATTGGTCGTCGTCTCGTTCTAAGGATCATCATCATCATTGGCCGCTTACTGCTGCTCCTGATTAAATTATGTAGGGCCATACTGCAAGAATGACGGTGACAAAGATCAGAGAGGCGACCGTGGGGATTGCGCGTAAGCATCACTGTTACTGGAAGAGTCGCGGATCACCATTCGAGATAACGTTTGAAAGATCGAGATTGCGGGGATCCGTACTACGTAGTTTGGCCACAACTATAGCGCCATCGCACGTCCTCACGCTCCTCTTACGTCGATTAAACTAGCACTGTATTCGGTGCAAAAGAACATATTCCACACATTGATGGTGCCATCTGCCGCATCCACGGTAGAATTATTGACATGCAGAATATCGCGGCAATTATTGACCATTTTCACAGTTGCTTTGCCTTTCTGGGGCGCAAAAAGCGGTAATATTACAAGTATTTTGTCAAATATACGCGAGCAAAGCAAAACTCTGCAGCACCATTGTTAGTACCCTTAGCATTGGCCCATGGAGTGGGAGAAGCAATGGAGTTCCGGGTCACTCGGGTTCAGGTCGAAAAGAGACGGAGCGAGTATTGCTGTGTGCGTGAGTACTGGGTAGTGTGTGTTGGAGAACTAGAAAGCGAGAATGGACTGATTCAAGTGTGCCTAATTATACCTCAACGGTGCGGCGCGCTCCAAAATAAAAGGCTGTGCCTGATTTTCGTCTTCATAAACGACTGTAAAAATAAATGATGAATAGTATAACAAGGCCCACAGAAAAACAAAAACAAATAATGTGTCAGTCAATAGTTAGTAAACACATGGTGTGAGAAGGATTATATTTATGAAAAGAATGTACATTTTGTTCTGGAAAGTAGTAAATATATACAGCGTAATATGGGTAAAAGTACTAATAGATGTTGAGTAGAACTTTGAAAACAGAAGGAATACCTTCCAGTGACTTCTCAGCGATGGCTTTCCCTGGCACACAATCCAACAGAATTTGGGATCCTGGAGCAGGTGCAAAGGTTATTTGAAGGCGCTGTCCAGCTGTACAGTTGCGAACACCCATCGCTTGCTCGATACAGTTGCTGATATGGCGTCGATTGTTCATCCACGGTGGACACAAGGCCAGAACCATTTTCTCCAAGGAAGGTAGCTCACATAATAGGCGAATCAACGAGTCATCGTCCAAACACTTGAGATCCATCAGTGCAAGATCCCGAAGACCTTTAGGCGCGGAATCAGCAAATGTCATGATACCACGGGTTGTGATGGACGTGGAGGAGCAGAACAGTAGTTTTAACGATTCCAGGTGTGGTGTGTTGGTCGCCAAGGCGATCAAGTCGGCGTCGCTTAGCAGCGGTCCACAGAAACAAATGTCAGTGAGCAGGTTGCAGTTTTCAAAGAACCGACGGAAACTGGTGCGCTGGTTTCGATTTGTAGCGATCCATAACGCTTCAACGTCAGCATCCGTCAGTCCAGTGCCGCCGTTGCTGACAGGTTGTGCTGGATCTACGAGACAGAAAGAGCGCAATCGCTTTGCCTTGCTCAGCTCGACAAGAGCAGTTTCTTCAACAGGTAGCTTGATGATGAGGTTTTCGATTTCTGGGCAGTTGCGGACGAGAGAAGCGGAACGGGTTGCGTCGAGTGCTCGCCACGGATCACCGTATATGCTCAAATAGCGTAGTCTGGGAACTTGCAGGTCTGTAAGCACATTGCTTCCAGAAGCAGCCAGTACTTCCATGGGGAGCCGTAGCATCTTGAGCGTGTCACGGCTTTTACGAACCAAAGTGGAAATCATGTTGATTTCTGACTGTGCGCTGGACCAGCCACGCATGGTCACCTCAACAAGACCGCTTTCTTTCTTTTCTTCGACAGTGGTTGTAAGCAACGGATCTTCGCATATGCCGCCAAATCGAAATGTTTTGAGTTTGGGACAGCATTGATCCAGCACCTTAACGAGAGTTTCGAAATCGCCCGGCATGTCGACTGGTTCCTGGATAACCAAGGTGTCCAAATGCGGAAGCCTGCGCCAGAACGGTTCATCAAAGTAACTGAGCTGCAATCCGGACAGTTCGAGTTTTGTCAGCGAATGGTGTGGTTTTAGTTCGGCATTTTGGTTGATGGCCTTGTACAGTTCTGAGCCTTTCAAAAAGGACATGGCAAGTGTGAATGCATTGTCATTGTTGGCGGGTGCTGGTACGCTCATGCGTATTTCTTCTTGCCGAGCGCGCATCAAGGCCATGTGTCGTCGGAAATGGAGCTGGAATACTTCGTTACCGGAGGATGATGGCGTCAACAGGGCTTCGGATGTAAATGATGATGGATAGCCTAGGTATGGCGTGCATGATACGAGCTTTACAAGTCTCGGACAGGAATCCAAGGCAACGATGCCCACGCGGAACGATTTGCAATGCACAACCACGTTCCTCAAAGTATGTTGATTTTGCAGAAACAGTTGTCGTAGAACGCCAAATGCCCGCGTATCATTTTCGCGTAGTTCAGAGCAAATTTCTAGAGAGAAGGCATTCAATACAAAAGTTCTTAATGCTATGCGGGTTGAAAGATCGGAATCATATCTACCAAGCGTTTCCAACCGGTTATACCCATGCTCAATCAAGAACCGTATCACGCACTCGGTCAATGCAATCTTGTTTCTACTCTTGAACTGGATTCGCACCTTGCGTATTTGAGTACTCCGAACGCTAGACAACTGTCGAAGCATAACGTCTTGGGGCATATCAACCAGACTGACCTCGCGCCACATGCGAGGGATCTCGTCCAACAGGAAACTTCGCCAGGCACGACACGTGCGTGTGCACTCGAGTCGGTCACGGACCGACAACAGTTCATTACTAGCAAAAATGTTGCCCAAAAGCTCGAGTGGTAATTTTCTTAGCAATCGTGTATTGGCTGAATCAATTTCGTTCTCGAGGTTGCATTTAGCGCGAACAAGCCAGCTATAACCTTGTTCTTGTTCCCGGTTCTCGGAGTTAAGCCGGTTGAGAGCGACCGTATACACGCGCATGGCAGAGCTGTTCTCGCCCATGGATCGTAATAGCGACGCCGAGCACAAGTAACCTTCGGGCTGATCAGGCAGAAGCTCAATGACTTTGTATGCATCTACCAAACCAGCGCCGGGCGTCCCTTGCACACCTTGCACCACTGCACGTTTGAGTAGGATATTCGCCAGCAAGTTGCGATTGATCTCGTCGATCGCGGCTGTCAGCTGGCTAATGGCGACGTCGTAACGTTTTGTTGCAAACGCTTGTTTGGCGTTCCCGCAGAATTGTTGAAGTGTGTGGCATTCCAGGGTGTTTTGCGTCACATAGCCACTGAGTTCGTGAATTGCCATGGAGACACGAATTAAGTGGTGACAAAAAGAAGAGAAAGAGAAAGTAAAAGAAAGACGGTATTACGGCTAGTCGTACTTGGCAAAAAAGAAAAAGCAAGTGTCTGTCTTGCCTCCTTCCTTAAATATAACCGATCGTTGAAAATGATAGGGACCAACAATACCGGTTTTCCCACCATACAAATAGTGTCCCAAAACCTATACTTCAACGGGATCCGATCACGATCTGATATCATCGTTATTACGCTTTTAGGGAACTTTCTTGTGTTCACTCTCTCTCTCTCTCTCTCTCTCTCATGGTCCTAGTTTAGTCAACGAGAAGGAAAGACAAAAGAGGATTAATTCTTTTGCAGAATGGTAACATTCACAGGAAGAAAAAACGCGTGTGCAAGTGTCCTATAACTCTCCACATCTAATCCTTGCTGGTCTCTCTGTGAGTGTGTAGGTGGAGGGGGAGTTTGTCCTACGCAGTTGATATTGACTAAGCAATTTCATACTCGGGGAAATGTAATGCGTGTCGTCAAGACAGGGAGCACACAATTTGGGTTTTCCGGGAAAGAAGATCGAGTCGTACAAGAGGAACTCGACTCGGTAGCTAGTATGTAAGCTTTTTTTGGCCTTTCAATGCCAACCCTTATTGAGGGGGTCAGGTTACACGCCTCTTTCTTTGTTCACAATAATAACACAAAGGGAAAGCCTTGCGTCTATAGCTGACATTGTCACACCGCACTTCTGATGTACACGCACATATGCAAAAAAAGAACATGAGGTATATGTGTGTCGTACTACACTGATGTTTGGATCGTTACACATGCAAAAGGCAGTGTGTTAGGACACGCGCACACAATGGCCGCAATACATTACTCAGAGTGTTGGATCGACTGGCCCCAGTTTTTCCCAGCTTACCCCGCAATGTTTGTCAGCGGAAAATCCTTTTACTTTTGATTGCTCAGCACATTTTGGTTCATCTTCGCACCAAGGCTGGGCATGATACAAAGTACGAATGTCATTTTGAATAGCGTCCGATACACCTATACACTATCCATAGGGTTCTCTCTTTGCATGGTCTCTTTCGAGCGTAGTACATGGAACAGTAGCCCAGAGAAGATGCCCGGATTTCTTATCTGTCAAAGACAATTGCCGCGGATCCAGCAACTATGCCGAGCCGTCATTACAGGCAGTTCCTTACTACAACAATGTGAACACAAGTAGAGCAAGTAGGTATTACTGGCTAGAAACAGGTTTCGTTTCAGCAAAGGTCCCCAGAGTACAGCATGCTTTTAGCAGTGCATAAGCATACATTCATCTGTCAATCCAATACTGCTGTTCCAAAATGCCTAACAGAAAGTTTTAGGATGAGCTTTTGTCACTATGTCAGGTAGGAGTGGTTCATGTTTAATGTACAATAAGCAGCAAAGCACTACAAAGTTGTATATCCATGTTGCTCTATCTAGGCAGATGGTCAGTTCTTTAATTTACCACATTCAGATTCCACGCATAATTATCCTTCGGTCGGCGCAATCTTCTTTCTTGACGATGATTTATTCCGTGTCAAATAATATTTCTTCGGAAATCTCACGATTCCGTTCCGAGCTATGCAGTAAGCATGCCTACGGAAAACAACCTTGCATAAGAGGTCCTTCTTTAAGCAGATTCCACATGCAGCTTGTTGTGAGTGGGGTGCTAAAGTGGGGGAGGATTTCGAATTGGGCGCCACTGACAACTTTCAGTTCCTGCATAAAAAGTATGCCAGTTAATTTTTAAAAAGAGAGGTCCAACATCTCTCTTTCTCTCTCATTAACCTTTAATGACAATCCTATTATCCAAAAGCTCAAAAAGTAGCGAGCTTAAACTACAACGCGTTAAAGAACTTTGGCATCGTTCCAAAAACGCATTGGACGCGAACCATTGTAAGACCGCCATTAACACTCTAGATGCTGTCATTGGCGAAATTGAACAAAATGTACTAGCAATCGCTTTGCTACAAAAAGCAAAAGTGCTTGCCACGCAAGAGTCATTTGAAAATGCAATTACTGCTCTCTACAGAGTGATGAAACTGGCTCCGGAACTCGCTGAAGGGTATCTTCTCGCTGGACAACTTTTGCAAACGATCGATCGACGCGACGTGGCCCTGCGAATCTACAACAAAGGAGTCAGTGCACTATCACTAGCATCATCGTCGTCTGACAACAACAACAGCAACAACGTCAACGGTAAACAGCCATTTCCAGAGCATCTTGACCTTGTCCAAGCGAAAAATGCATTGGAACAAGAGATAGAACACGAGAATACAATGGTGTGGAAGCTCCCGATGGAGCTACTGAGCCGCATATTCATCAAAGGCCTCACGTATAAAGACCGCTTACAGTGCTCGTTCACATGCCGTGCGTGGGAAAGCATCATTTTGGACGTATTGCCGCGAGCCAGCCCTAAAGTTATCCTTAGCAGCATGCCAAAGCAATCGATGAACCGACTGTTGACAACTCTTTTGAACAGCGATGTCGACGCGGCACTCGCTACTGCTGTCGCTCCAACGGGTGACACAGAGCAATCGAGGCGGCGACGCATGTACAAGATCTCAATCAGTTCTGCTATCGCGCCCAAATCGCTGCGAAATATTCTAATGGCTCTGGTGAATGAGCAATGGAAAGATCGTATCGAGACACTTGGTTAGTAATAATTTCTCCAAGCCGTCAATATGCAAGAACGAACCACTTTTCTGATTGAAATGTTTCTATTTTTGTAGAAGTCTTGGCCGGTATGGATGGCGTCGGACCCTACATCAAGCAATCATTCAACATGCTGCTGATGCAAAACCGAGACAGCCTGCGAAAGGTTACTTTATGCGGCATCCGGGATACCCAAGCTATCAGGGATGTGCTGCAGAGAAACTTAAATCTAGAGCATCTGATAGCAGCAGCACACCATACCCTATTGCCAGACAACATCATAGAAGAACAAGACAAGGAGCTTGACGATGCCATGCCACGGCAAACATTTTCTGGCAAAAAGATTGGCGACAGCGATGACTCTTGGATGACAAAGATCGCATACGGCAGGAACAAGATCCTCGCGCATGCACAGAATCTGAGGCTGCACGTCATTACTAGGGCCGACAATCCGGCTCACAGGGCAGAGGAGATTCACAGAAGCGAATTAGGACCCCATTTGCCACAGTGTCAACCCATCATGGGGCAATACAATCTGAAGCGATTGGAGCTGGTTGGGATAGAGATTTATTACTTTCTCACACCGACCTTTTGGGAACAATTACCAAAGTTAGAGCATGTCGCTATCAAGGATCCAATTGATCTGCCCGCGGACTACTTGAAATTGGCACACATCCTCTGGAAGAACTGTCCAAAGTTGAAAACCTTTCGATACGGGGATGGATGGGAGGCACCCTTAAGCGAAGAGGAACAACGACGAGGACGACGAGGACGACGACGAAAACAACAGCAGCAACAAGAAGAAGAAAAAGACGGCCTTATTGAACTCTTTGTACGCTTACGGGCTGACAGTAAAGACGACAATAGCGATGGCCGTTCTCTCATACATGGCATGCTCACGTCGCACAGCAGCACATTAACAGTCTTGGTTCTTGAGCTGCAAGTTCTGAGCAGCAACGACGGCATCGATGCATTGGTACGCATTTCATTCCCGTGTCTTCGAGAACTGCAAATCCATAATCGATGGCGTAAACATGGGCTTGATCAAGCCATAACAGAAACCCATGTGACAACGCTTGGTGGAAACTGCCCGATACTTGACCGGATCGTTATCAACAACGTGTATATGTCAATGGAAGCGCTCTATGCATTAGGAAATAGACAACCCCCATTGCACTGTATACATCTGAGATTGCCTGCCGATAACGCGAGATTCCACGCTGCTTTTGATGGTCAGCGTTTCCGTCGCCACAGGAACAACAACCGCAACGGCATCAATAATGCAGTCAACAACAACAACAACGAAAGAAGAACAGAAATTACATTCAACCATGTTGTTCAGCGCAGCATGACAATGATCACTGAAGCGTGTTTTTCTGGCGAGTATCTAAACGACGCAGATCTTCATACACTGACTACCTGCAACCACAATTGCTTGTCTACGATCCGGTTTGTTGCATGCGAATTCATCACTGCTGACGGTATTACTGCCGCGTTATCTCAAGCAAAGTCTCTTTGCCATATTACCTTTGCGCAAATGCCAAAACTCTTGCGTGAAACGATGATTGCCGACCTTAGTGTAGAGCTTCCGTACCTGGAGGACTTGACCTTTATAGGATTCAAACCCAACTTGATGTATCTGCAAGCCATCACAATGAAAGCCTTGAAGAATGCGGTGCAGACGATTGCAGCAAATAGAAAGTCTGCGATCCCGCTGTCGATTTATTTTTTGCCTGATTTGGCCGTAAAGGAAACGCTGTTGGTCGAATGTTTATTAGCACCACCGGATCATCAACAACAACGTTGTCAGGCATGGATAAAGTCAAGCACGATTCAGGACATCAGTATGGCACGACCCATTGTAGATTATATCTAAAATGGCAGTGTACTAGCTGTATTTTCAACAATCCCAATTCATACAAAAAAAAAAGCTGTATTTTCAAGTGGTAGTGCTTAGTAGTGTTCTTTGACCAAAAAAAAAATAAAGGCTGTGATTGACATTAATGCATGATTAAACCAGTTTGGCCAGTGCAAAGCTTAAAAGAAAATAACAGTGACAAGCATGTCAGGAAGTGCTCATAAGAAACGTTATTAGGTTGGTGCGGACGCGTGTGTGTGTGTGTGTGTGTATCAAGCGTGGATGATGTTTAAGTGTATCAAAGGTTTTGTGCGTGTTACGACTCTGACGGCTATCTGCTTTAATCACCCAAATATCGACGTTCTCTCTCGCATGTGAGACTGAGTTTGATTAGAGAGAGAGAACATGTATGCTGAGAGTGCTCTCTTCTTTTCCCTGCTACAAAACACAAAAACACGAACACTACGAAAACAGCATGTTGGTCGTACCTGACGAAAGCAATTTCATCAATCAATATCTCAATGAACTTTCTTCCCGCTCGGTGCGATTCGGCCAAGATTATACCTCGCGACAGCTCCCTAAACCTTTAAAGATTAAGGTAAGAACTATCCACTCTCTACCCGATTGCGATAACAGACAATCCATTTCAAAACGAACACCAAGAGCATCCTTTGCAATGAGCTGCCTTTCTTTTTTTTTATATTGTCACTATTTCTCTAACCCCAACTATTTTTTTCATGTTTTTCCGTGGTGTGCATGATACAGAGATCACCTTTAACGCCATCTCAGCCTACCACAACTGGTATGAATATGAAAGAGGGGGGAGAAGTGAGGAGACCAGGCGATGAAAGGCGGGAGAGAGAAAAGAGGGAGTACGAGGAGGGAAGGTGTGAGGTGGGTGGGGAGAGACACAGAGACAGAGAGAATAAGTTTAAAGTAGTTGGGGTTAACCAAGGGCAAATACTAATATTCCAAGGGGTTGGGCGCGGGTTTTCCTTTAGATGCTTCTAACGAGCAAACGATTAACCTGACCATCAAGATTCTCAAGCCAGCATCACAGTTGACGATTAGTGGCATTTCTTTAAACGACACTATTGAAGATCTCAAGGAACGTATACACAAGCAGAAATCGGAGGTGACGATAAGCCGACAACGATTGTTATTGAAAGGCAAAGTGCTGAGTGATAACAACAAGACGTTGGGTGATTATGGATTGACGGACAAGGCAACGCTCAATTTGATGTTGATGGCTGCTGCTGCTGCTGCTGCTGCACCATCTAAACAAGCAGAGACAACAACGGATACCAAATTTGGATTGACGGTGGCAACGGAAAAGAAATTGGAAGATCCAGCTTTTTGGGATTCTCTCAAGTCAAGTGTGCAAGCATTGGTAGAAAATGACAAGGATACGGATATCTTGATCACCAAGTTTAAGGAACTGACCCAATAAATGAAACCCCCCTCTTCCCCAAAGTACACATATTATCGTGCTATAAAGAAGTAAGGCTAAGGCTGTTGCTGCTATGTAGTATAAAAATAATCAAATTGTTTCTTTTTTATTGTTGGACACACAATTACTCTCCTAATAACCATTCAACGATTGTATGTTCTTGTTCATGTTCGTCCTCCTCCCAATCCTCATCTGGGACAAACCATTCCTCATCACCCACAACGATCCCTCGTTCGCTAACACCGTCCTCTTCTGCTGTCACCACCAAGCGTGGCAGTTCTGGTTCCGTCTGTACGCCTGCATCAAGATACACGGCCTTGGGTGTTTGTGTTGCTGCTCCATGTTGGTCGGCTCGTTCGAACTTTAGCACTTTTTCTCGTACAGCTCCATTCGAGGAGGAGGATGAGGATAAGGATGAGGATGACGTTGATGTTTGCAAATGATGCGGTGGTGCTGCAACGACAAGGATTCCATCCGGTGTCGTGCCTTCAGTAGTAGCATACTGGAGTGCAAAGTTTTCATGGTATGATGTCGGTCTTGTATTGATCATGGACGCACGTTTCGCAACCATACTGGAGGGCCGTTCCATGGTGGGATTTTCCTTGAACGGTTTCCGTGGCTGTTGCCGTTGTTGTCGGGGTGATGGTATAGGATGATCCGATTCAACATTGAATGAGGTTCTGTTGTTGTTACTGTTGCCGGGAGCAACAATGCTTTTCAGAGCAGGAGGTTTTGGTGCGGATCGAGGGTTTTCGAATGGTGTGACAGGTTCGTCAAGTGATGGGTTTTTATGCAAGGATTGATTCGAGTGGCGTGGTGTTTGTGTGAGTGGTTGACTCGATGTAGCTGCACGTCTTGCGGTGGTAGTAGTGTGATCAAGACTTGCAGATTGTATTGGCGGAGGTGATGAGGATGGTGGTGATGAGGGCAACGGTGGCTGTTGTTGTTGTTGTTGCTTTGATGGAGGCCGTGGCAGTTGTTTCGCAGCAATAAACGAATCCGAATCTGCAGATCGTACTGATGATGATGATGATGCACTCTTCTCAATCGCACTATGATCCTTCATGATTTCTATCGACTTTAGTCTGCTGGGTGTTAATGATAATCTGACTGTATCGCCTGATCGTATTAGATCTTCAAAATTGATGGCTGGTGAATCAGAGTGATAGACCGAAACCGAAACGGGTGTTTTTGATTGCCGTTGCTGTTGCTGTTGTGATATTGAGTTACGCTGGTGGGTTTGTCGTACCGGCGACTGAGGTCCATTATAACTCTCGGTAGTTGCAACAGAGTCTCGCTTTTTGAAAAAACGAAATCCTTTTTTGCTGCTCGATGAGGTCGTTGAGCTAATGGTGTTGGTGCTTGTACTGGTGCTCATGATGGACATGGGTCGTGCGTGTTGCTGATGCTGTTGTTGTGGTGGTGTTGTCATTGAATACATGGATGGGATCTTGCCGTTGGGTAAAGGACTACTGGGTTGGCTATAATCCAGTTCTTCATCATCAGCAAATCCAATATTCATGTATGGATCCGTACCTAAGAGAAAAGGTTTAACGTTTTTATACGGAATGAAAAAATGGCGTTTAAAACACGGAGCGAGACAGTCAGAGAGAAGCCGCAATTGATGGAGCCAAAAAAAAAAAAATCGATGGCGGAAGATCTGATATGCTGTACAACGATCTTTGGTACTTACTGGAATCGCGAATATGAACATTGGATTGTTTCCTTGAGGATGTAACAGGACTAGGGGCTGGCGATGGCAATACGTTTTCGTGCTGCTGATAATGATGATGTGGGTACTGTTGTTGTTGTTGCTGCTGCTGTGACGATCGATAATTAAGTGCTGAGGCGCGTTTCTGTAATTAAAAAAAATGCACCACACCAAAGCAAAAAGTGAGTGATGATGATTACACAAAGAGCAGCAAGCAAGCAGCACAAGGAATTTTTCAGACACCAAAATTAATAATGCAAATGTCACACAAGGAACGTAATATTTACCTCCAATCGCTCTCGTAATGCCATCTTTGAAAACATGTTACCCACTTGTACATCGTCCGAGAGCGTCAAATATATTTCCTTGACACGAATGTATTCTGTATCCTGGTGTTCTGCCGTTACTGCGATAGCCTGTTGTCGTTGTTGTTGTTGGTGGGGTTATATAGATGTGATCCACATCACAGCATAGATACAAAACGAGAGGCGCATATGTATGCGTACGTGCGTATATAGGTACATACATAATGCAATATGCACATAAATAAAAAAAAGTAATGATAAAAGGTTAGCCCATACAATACCGAATATTTAAGGTTTTCTTAATAAACTAACTAACCGTCAGGATATATTCTGCCACGTGCTCAATAATCGCAGTAACATAGACTGTAACTATTGGCGAGATTACGAGATTGTCCTTGGCTGCAGCAGTACCAGAAGCTGTTGTGGTCGAGGATACGGTTGTTGCCAGACTAGGCCGCCGTCTACTATTTTTCGGATTTTGGTGATTCTTTTCTGCCAGGTTACAATAGTCGACACATTCGTGCCGTAAACGATCAATGATTGGACCTAGTAATGTTGCTGGATCTGCCAAAGTTCTTGTCCGTTCATATGCTTCATAGTCGGTTGCGTCAATGGATGCTGATTCACTGTATGATTTGACCTGTAGTTCTGCTTCGACAATGGCGTTTTTACCGACGGCAGAGGCAATGAGTTGGAGGACGGCTGTTTTGATACGAGACAGGTCGAGCGATTGGGCGGATGACACGAGGAGGCTGACAAATTCGTCGAGGAATTGGTTGATGACTTGTAATGCATCGGTCGACACGCGTAAAGGATCGACTTGGGTGATTATGGCGTTGGCAGCCCGATGACAAACATAGCGCACTTCTATAGTAATAGGGTTCGTCACAAAGTGTGTTGTTGTTGTTGTTGTTGTTGTCGTCGAGTGCAAAGAAAGAACACGAAAAGCTTGAGAAATTTGAAATTATTCAAGGTACGTGACAATGTTTACATACCTCTGGACATTATTATATTTTATTCTTTCGGTGGTAGTGCGTATTAGATAACAGATAGATAGTAGATAAATAGTAGTAATAACAGTAATAGTAGTAGTAATAAGTATTAATAAATTACACAAAGAACAGAGAGATTGAACAAGTGGATGACAGTGCAAATTTATAAAGGTCGGTGGTAAAGAAAAGAGAAGAGAAAAGGAAAAAGGAAGCAAGAAACGTTGGGAAAAGGGAAAAGTTATTTGTCTTTTTTTTTCGGTCCCGCAGTGTAAGACACACAGAGAATATTAGGTAAATGGCATGTACAAGTTCCAAGTCTTAACGAGGAGGTCAAAGGAAAAAAGGCGCGCACGAGGGGAGAAAGAGCAGGGCAGGGACAGCGAAATACCAAAGAGCCGAATTGCAGGACTATCAGTACTAGTATAACCACAACTGCTACTGCTGCTACTAATGCGGCGACTACTACTACTACTATTATAAAAGAAAAGGCGAGCGAAAAGGAGGGAAACACACAAAAAAAAAGGAGGTCGTCGTCGTCGTCGTCGTTTGCACTCCAGAAAAGTTGTACAACCGAAGCACAATCCAATATCGCCATGCAGGTACCACCACAATCTCCACACTCGAATCCCATCCAGCCAGCCCAGCTCAGATACGTACTGCTCATTAACACCGGGCAAAAGAAGACTAGACCATATCCAGAAAACTCAGTTCTTGGGGAGCCGAAACACAATGGAGGCATATATACTCTTCCCTTGCACACATCTTGGCTATGTCTATACAGTCTATATGTGAATGAGTATGGCAAGTGTATGTGGGTTGGAGGGGGAATGGAGAGGGGAGAGGTGGGAGGTGGGGGGAAGGAACACGGACATACAGGACTATTGTTCCATGTCTCTCTATTTACTTTGTCGATCTTCGATATGGCGTGCCATTCATGCGTAGGATGCACGCGTGTATGTATGTATGTGTGTGTGAGCTTCTTTGTCTAAAACGTCTCTTGCAAATGAAAAAGATGATGCTGTGCAAATCTCAGTGTACCTGAATCCCCATCATCCCATTACTCTTTTCTCTATTCCTCTTAAAAACCGGCGAACCCCTCCCATCCTCCCGCGCATATCTTGATTTCTAGCACCGCACACTCAATTTCCCCTATTCTTTTCCAAACAATAGAGCCTTTTAGAGTTCGGGACGTGTTTCTTTTGTTTTCATATGTCTATATGACTTGAGATTGTCACTGCTGCTGTGTATACACGATAGTATTAGTAATTCGTAGTAAAGATGATGACAGCAAAACACGGGGAGGGGAAGGAGGGGGAGGGGGGAAAACTTATGTTTCATATGATCGGATGATCCTATTGCGATTTTAATTTAGACATGTTACCATATAAGGAACATTCTTTGCTTGTGTTTCAATGAAGCTTATGTTGTTAGCACTACAAGCGCTCCAGATCTTCCACATAACAACGACAACCCTTGAAATGAAAGCTCATCTTTATTCTAACGTCACTGATATGATAAGCTACAAAGTCTATTGTTTTAATTAGTCCATCGTATTATCAGCATCATACCCTACATCTAGTGTTTATTCAGTAATATTGCTTAAATCTGCATACCCATCATCTTTCCTCTTATCGTGAGAGCACATGTGTAGCTAATAATCTTTTTAGATAGACATTTGCAATTAGAGACACACAATAAGAGCTATATACTGTTTACTAACGGTAAAAATACCATTTTTGGGCATTTCTCATCGGTTGCTTACACTACTGCAGCACAACAAAGAGCAACGTGTAGCAGTAGCACTACCCAGATCTATTGATATCCCTTTTTTAGGAGAACAGAAAACGAATCGGAATAGAGCCCTTCTTTTTCTACTACTACAACTTCCCGAAGGAGGCTTCCTTTTCCATGGAGATTATGTACTCAATGCTGACTACATCTGTTCGTGTCCAGAAGTATGGCATCATCCTTTTAAATGACGGGGATGCACATGTCTGTGTCACAAAATGATGGCTATACATCCTTTCTTCTTGATCGTTTGCTTGTTATATGCACTACTAAATGATACTGGCTCTTTTCTATTTTCTAGGTTTAACAGTTGTTGTGCATTGCATATCAAGTCATTTATGATAGCAGCAGCAGTCGAAGAAGGAGCGCACTTGAAGTTGAATATATAATCATTGTCCTTGTCCGTTGTTGAGCGCTGCATAATGGACCGTTTGCCTGCATGATATGGGTCACGCAGGCTGAAGTTTCTCAACTCTTCTGCCTTCTCACTTGAAGATCGGTAAGTAGATAATGGCATAAAGTACTAGCTGTACCTCTTATTTTTAATTTCTTTTTTGGTATGAAATGACGGTGTTTGAGAATCGATGTTCGGCCGGATACCATACTGTGGCCCTGTCCGAACCTCATCTCAAGCTGCATTATAAAGGGTGTCTGAGCTTTGGAGATTTTGAGGACGGCGACTATGATCAACGAGACTCTTGGATACCGGATTTAATCGACGTTTAACCAGAAGCACTATCAGATTTATCACTTTGCCTTGATAGCGACCCTGAAGAATTCAACGAATTTAAGCCAGAATTATTCTATGCGATCGGCACCCAAATCACAGCACTTGGCTTTGAATTATATCCACCTCCAACGAAGGGTTTTCATTTTGGCAGGAATGGCCCACCGACATTATCCAGGGCTTGTATCGCTAGCCCTCAACCAAGAAACCAAGATATTGATCGCACTGGGACTACGGCAGAGTCTGTGTTTGGCGAAATCATCGCTCGAGAGACATAATCGACATTAACAACAGCGCAAGAACAAGGTAGACGACGACGAACAGCGGAAATAAGCACTATTTAGTCATCCATCAGTACAACACGGATAATAATGATGCCGCAGCAACAGAGGCAAAGAGCATACTCCTTCCACTGATTGACGAGCTTTACGGACAGCTTATATCGTTCGACCTAGCTGGCTCAAGGGCTGTAATCAACGACTCTCAACTCTTGTGCAAGTGCTCTTTCTTCTAAAGTATATGCACGGAGAGAGGGAACCTCGAAAGGCCTCATTCAAATATATACAAACACCAGCGGCTGCTTACTCTTCCTTTTTTTTGGCCGGCATTCGCCATAACAATCAGCAAAACCATACCAAGCAGTCATCTGTAAGTGCCAGTCGGTCACCTTGTAGATTAATAACATCACGCAAAACTAATATTCTCCAACGCCATTATAAAAATAAGCAGGGAAGAGATACACACACAGCGCAAGAGAGAGAGGTCGCAAATGAGACAAGCCCTTGACAACTTTTTTCTGAGTATGAGGATTAAGTATAGTGATACGAAGAGAAACCCGCATAGAATGCTAGTATGTTGGTCCTCAGTAGTGGAGAAAAGGGGGACGATTAATCTTGCTGTTCTTCTTCTTCTATAGTGCAGCACCCGGAACCCTTGACGGATCATCAGGCCTTTTTAAAAAACTTTATTACCTATCCTTTTATTGTTCTTCGCAATTCTCCCCTTGGTCCAGTCCAGCTTTTTTCGGAACTCCCGTAATTGCTGATCTTGAGAATAAAACGAAATTTAACTATTAAATTATGTAACAAGACGTGTCCCCAGCACAAGATCAAGCGATCCTTCTATAGTAATATGCAAAGTGTGGTATGCTAATATGTTTAATGGTAAGAGAAAGAGTAAGAATAGCATGATAAGAATTGATGGTATGGCCGGATACGTGCGTGCTGTGGCTATCCATGACCATGACCATCAACACATCAACAGCATCAACGATCCGAAGCACAGAATATAAAATGAGTACTAGCGGCATTGGAGGCACTGAATAACTGGGTATATAATAAAACAGCGAGAGAAAGAAAGAGAGGGAGGAAGGGTTTTCACATGCAAGACAAAAGCGAAAGAGCAAAATAATAAACGGCGCTATAGTAGAATAGTCCAAGGGCATGTTTGTTGGGGTGAGAAATAAAAGATGATCTGGACCCTTTAATGTGCTATTTATGTTTTGTCAACAACAACGGCCGGTGATAATGGCAAAGCAATACAGTAGCATGCTCCTGTATTGTTTTTTATTGATCACGGTGATACCGGACAGTGCTAAGAATGAAAGAATATCGTATAAGCGATTTTGACAGTAACCCCGTCCTCGTCTTATATATAGCAACAAACATGACGAGCTTACAATTGTTTGATGATTGATAGATCCGCAGATTAGACATCGACCGTGGCAGTTCCAATTCTTTTGCTCTTCTCGCAGGAGCTGCTGACGCGATGATTGTTCGCCATTGTTTTGGTCAGTTAAGGTAGTAGTAGTAGTAGTAGTAGTAGTAGTACCAAGACATCCACCACCGATCATCATCATTCCATCATAATTGTTGGCACACGTAATTGTTTCTTCTGCTGGTTGGTGGCATACCATGACTGTATAGCACGCAAAATAGGGAAGAAAGAAGTGGGGGTTTTCAAGGTAAGAAGAGAAAAGAAGAATCCTGCTTAAACAAAGCTTTTATACTGTTCCGCTTATGAGAGGGTTGTGGGGATGGTGTGGTCCAAGCGGTGGTGGTGATAGTAGTAGTAGTATAGTCGGGGATTGGGATGCCAAAATGTATACTGGTGGTGGTGATAGCAAGTGGTACCCAGACAACCAAGCAACCGACAGGTATGGGGTTATATAGAACACCATAGAGTAAAATCTCGACAGACTTTTTCTTTTTCATTTTGCTGGTTGTTTATCTTTAATTAAAGTTGACAAGCCAAAACAAGTAATTTTTGTGGAGGAGTACTAGTACAACGGCAGGAAACGAGAGCACAAAAAGGAGGAAGGCCCGGAGCCACATGGCCACAACCTCACTCTTTTTCTATCGCTTGGGTAACACGGGCCCGTTTTCGTATTTGCCCTTAAGCACCACAGGTGAGATAGAGACGATGAACACACCACTAACACCCAACAGAGTATAAAGAAACCTCGTTATGAACACTCAGATGAAACATATGCCGAGTTTTTCTTATCTTTTAAAAATTCAACACCTTAGACGTACATACGATAGTAGAAAAGAAACAAAAAATGTTTAGCCTTATTTGTACATATACTATTGTCGGTTAGCAGCAGCCTCTTGTCACGGACCTTATGTAGTACTCTAAATCATTGCATAAAAGAATGCCAGAAGACAGTGGGAACTAAAAAAAAAAAAAAAAGACTTTGTTGGACCAACTTTCTTTTTTCACATGGAAGAACAAGAGCATATCACGGAAGTAAACAGCTTTGGATATATCCACGTGCAATGGCAGTTCCAACTGTTTTTTTTTTTTTTTTTTTTTTTGCATGAAAAAGAAAAAAGACAGCATTATTTGCGTTTTATTTTCTATTCTCTAAACAACGAATTAAATTCGCCATCTTGTTCAATATTTTTGATAGCCGGATATGGCGTTTTTTTTTTCAGCAAATCGAAATGGTTTGTACGTGGTCGTGATCGTGGTCGTGTGGCAAAAAGATGTCTACAGAGTACAATTTAATTGACATATGAAGCCCATAAACAAGTACCGTTACACCAAAAGTTCCTTTCTTCACCTTGTAATAGTAGTCATAGAAAGAAGCAAAGAATGAACATCTCTACACAAGACTGCTGTTTTGATGGGTGGTCTGTAGCCTACTCGTGTACAGTTGTATCATCCTCCTCATACTCCTTGTCTTTCGATATCAAATATTGCGGGGTCAAAATATACGTGCATAATGTAAGTCTCGTGATCGCTAATTACAATATGCAGCATGATTTACCGGGCTGTAATGATGACAGAAGGATAAAGTCCTCTTTTACTGAAGCTACATAGTAACAATGGTGATGGCTAAACTTACCTTTTCTTTTTCTCTGTTTCGCCTCTCCCTTCCCTACTGTAAGCTTTAGTTAGTAGCTGTAGTGGTACTAATATTGACCTACGTCAGTAACTGGTTGTGAATCTAAAACATACAACGTGGACGTATGTGGCAAATGATAGTATTGCTGTCGTTGTTGTTGTTGTCGAGATTATGATCGCGAGACACATAAGCTATGTAGGACTTTGCACAGAGCTTTTTTAACTGTTAGCATCTTTATATACCTGCTGTATTATATTGGCTTATCTCAAAAAATAAGAATGGTATTAAATCACAGGTGTCAATCGGTCTCCACCGCGTCGTCGTCACCATAAATAATCATAGCAAGTTAGACTCGGCATGACATACGGTAGTCGATATTGACTCTTTTAGTCAGAAAGAAGATAAATACTGAAGAATAATTGTTTTTTCAAGTAAATGATTTTTTTGCATAATGATATCGCGCAAAAGAAAGGAATCGTAATATCATCAGACCTACAGTACCCTGGAGATTACGTATACGGTATATAATCTTCGTTGCTTTGTTGGAAACAAATATATATAATGATTGCTGAGAGCCTGTATGGAGTGTATTATGATGCCATGAGACCGTCATGCTTTACCCTGTTAGTTTTTACGATTGATGATAGTACGTAATCTTTTTCTTATGCATAGGCTAGAATAACCAGGTTACTGAATATTTCTCGAGTATATGTTCTTAAATTCAGCAACTACAACGCTAAATGTGATCATACCAGATTACACTGTAATAAGGAATGTACTATTCGCAGCTTTTTCTTATGTATATTCTGTCAAAAATCTTTGAGAGAAATAAATAGCAGAGCAAGAAGCATCGGCGGTGACTCTTATGTTTTACCAGCAGTGATAGGTAATAGAAGCAGCAATGAGCTTCAATAGTAGAATACATTTACAACGCGGTACTGATAACAAAATTATAAAATTACAGTTTGAGTGAATTAACTTATTAATGGATGAAGCGATAATCGGGATGCTGTTTTTCATGAAAAGAAACGGTAAATGGCATTAGCTAGCGTTTTGAAAATATGAACCACCCACTGGAGAAAACTTACATCATCGCCGATTTTATGGGACTCCTTTTCGTACTGCTCCACTGACAAGGTTTCACGTCTCTTGTTTTCACGTCGCAGCAGATATTTTAGCAACAAGGATAAAAGTCCACTTAAACCTATAAATGCTAACGCAATGGCATGACCACGCTTATAAAGTGGAGCGTCATCGCCGCGATACACCTGACCTCCAATAACACTACCGATACTTGCACAAGACGACGTAAACGCAATGGCAATACCCTTTTTTGTAGGATCCCCAAAATTGTTGGCGTTCCATGCGACACGCGGTGGGTTGGATGCAAAGACACCAAAAGTTGCTATGATGGCACTCACGTACAGTGCTACCCACCCATGATCTACCAAGACAATAAGCAGAAGGTACCCAACGACAGCTAACATGCATGAAAAAAAGACGTGCAGGCCGCGTTCACCCAATCGATCTGAATACCAGGACACCAACACCATACCGATAGCAGCTACATGTTGGGTGGAAAATTGGAGCATCCATGCTGCTCGTTAAAAAAGTGCAATTCTCTTACGAGAACTGTCCTTAAAAGATGTAAAAGTGTACCTGCAACCCATGGTGGCGCACTCATTCCTTGTGCTATAATATAAACCGAGTTCGGTCACTGTATTGGCAAGTAAAAGCAAACTAGAGCAATAAAGGCCTCACCTGTTAGATTGCTAAATCCCATTCCTCTAACAATGCTCGGCATAAAGACGCCAAGGCTGACGATAGGCACCATGCAGGTGATTTGGATTGAGGCGAAGGCATATGTTTTCCAGTCAGTAAATACTGCTCTAAACCGTTCCCATGAGAATTTTTCCTCTGTTGCTGCGCCTTTCTCTGCATTGAGTCTATACACCGCAATTGCTTGTTCGCGTGGAGACAAAACTAACAATACGTTATTGTTGATAGGTAGCGTTAGAAAAGAGAATAGATATTTGGCAGAATGCATTCATTTCTATCAGAGATAAAAGGAGAAAGAGCGCGCAGAACTTACAGCGTTTTTGCTTCTCAGGTGTATCTGGAAGGAATGAGAATACAATACATCCAGCCAAAAATGTTGGACAGGCAATAAGAATAAAAATCCATCTCCATGCTCGAAGACCGCGAGTATAATCCATGTGCATAATACCATAAGCCTAATTTTTTTGTACAAGTCCGTTGTTCCCCGAGTTTCACTTTGTATTAATATCATTGGATCCTGCACATCATCAGAAGTCTTCTTTTTGTGTGTGTGTGTGTATACTATAGCTTACGATTATGCCTCCAATAGCCTATTTCATAGAAATATACATATGTTTCTGTTAAGCTCGACTGTTAAAAAAGCTAGCAGCAGCTGCAATGACAATCACTCGGAAATGATAACGTACCGATCCAACCGATCCCATCACCAGAAACCATGCCATTCGAGCACCTTGCTCTTTTCTTGTGTACCACAAAGAGACGTAGTACACGAGGCCACTAGAAGTACGAGAAAAAAAAAAGAGATCAAAGATCCCAAAGATACACACAGACAGAGAGATGCATGATATGTATTAATAATCACATCTTTTCAAGTCTTGTACTACACAACGGCCAAACATCCCCAGAGCTTTATGTGACGATGTTACACTCTTACGGAAATACGCCTGCCTGAGCACAACCCAAAAAGAATCGACCCGCGATCAATCCCTGACCATTGTGTACGGCAGAAATACTGGCCAATATAATGGATGTAAGGAACATAGTCAGTGCAAGCCATCTGCGCGCCCCGATTCGTTGAAGAATAATATTTGCCGGAACCTCACAGAGAATCTATAAATATTCATGAATGTTTTTGGATCGTCAATATCCACTACCCATGGTATGCGAGATGGCGACAGTCATACTCTACTAAAATGTGCTCTTTTGTGTATTATCTATACTACAGATAGCCGTGTGGCGTATATCACTTACAAAACCAAACGAAAACACCGATGCTGCCCAGTTGAATTGATCCTCAGTAATGTCAATATCCTCCATCAATCCTGCTAGCTTGGAATTGCCTTGTTCCAATTTATGTCCATGAAAATTCAAATATAAGGTGCAATGACGTTGTTGCTAATCAGTATATATTGGAGTAGTATACAATATGACTAACACTTTTAGCTTACCAAGTGTAATTCCACCCAAATCAAAAAACAAATATATCAACATCATCAAGGGCATCAAGACACGATCCTGTTTCCGCACCAATAGACGTATCTCTTCAGGCGTTGGCTCGATAAACCTCTTACTCTCCGGTAATGCTTTAAGGCTTTCGCTAGTAGTATAGGGCAGCTTCTCCTCCTGTTGCTGCTGCTCCTGGATTTCTGTTTTGCTGTCATTTGCATGAGCGATCATTATTAGAGACGGCAAAGCAATAAGGGTCCAATTAGTGAAACTAGAGAAGGGGCGAGAGGATCGGATGAAGAAGAGAAAAGTAAAGAGCCGATTTAACTTCCTTCTCACTTGCTTGTGGACTATTATATAGCCCGGTGAGCATGATCCATCACATGCTTGCATAAAACACTTACTTTTTTTTTAAAATACGTGTTCGTTACTACTCTACCATATGCTGATAGCGGCAATGGTAGTAGTGGTACACGTAACGAGGGCATTAGTTCTGCTACAAGATCGCCTTGGCGCATCTATAAGAGGTTTAGAGAAACAGTAGGAAAGAGACTGATCGCTTACAACATCAGTCGTCTCATTTCATTCTTTTGCCGATTAAATGAAGCGTAAAATGACGCTGTACGTATATTCGCTCCCACAAGCAATCGACTTCTTTGCTGTGATAGGTAAAGACCAGCGGATCAGATTTTTTCTGTGTCACATCACACCGACCGAATTTGGGTGTTATTGCGAGAAAAAAATGCAATATCGACCATTTGCCCATGTTCATGTAGTAGTCTCTGAGCGGATCATACGGGATGACCATATCTGTTCTTAAAGAAAGTTATCGATCTATACTCGATCACTAACACATATTACTACAGTTTGGCAATAGCAATGATCCGAGATATTATATTGGTCTCTAGGAGCTTTAGAGCAGTACTTAATCTAGACTATAAAAGCAATTACGATAGTGCAACTACTCTATGTATGAGTCCATACGCCATAAATTTCTTGATCCTAAGTCACACGAATAAATCATTGGACTGTGCGATTAGTAGTAGTTGGGCCTGTTCATGCCGACCTTAAACCCAGTGGCGCATTGTGTAACCGTCACGACTAGGGAAAAACAGTTGAAGCAACACGCGCGCTTTCTTTAGTTGCTGCTGCCCTTTTTTAGGTCTCGCGTCATTTCAGTGATTTGTAATAGCCATGGACGAACAAGGATATCCAAGGTCAAAAATATTCAAGGTTTGTAAATATAAAAACGCAATTGTTTGAATATGATCTTAATTCCTCCTTCATTCTTCAATTGAACAACTAAATTCAAAACTTTGTAGCGTCGTCCCAGAAATCCTGAAGCCAACAACAACAATGACGATCAAAAAACATCGAATGCGCATGTGCTCTCTTTTGGGTCGCAACGTCCAGAAGCACACATTGAACCTACAACAACAACTACGGAGCAGCACCAACATGAGCTTATAAAACATGAGCACGATGTTTCGGAAATAACGAGTCAGGAATTATTGCAAATGATTATGGAAACGGACGGTATTCTGAGCTTGGATAAGGATTCGATTGTTGCTGATGATATTGAGGAGGAGAAGATAGAAAAAGAGGTAGCATTTACTACTTTTTTTTTTTTGCTAATCACATCGCTGTCAAAAAAAGTTATTGACTTACATGTATATATGGGACCCTAGATGATTATATCACAATCACCTTCGGTATCGTCATTATCACCACACCATGTAGAGTCTCCATTTTCAACAACAACAGTGTTATCGTCAGCACCGCTATCAGCATCTCGAGCAGAACAACAACAACAACAACAACAAAAAAGCAGCAAGGTATCCATTGCTAAGTTGCTGGCTGCTACCGTTGCCATGACAATACTGGCTTGCTATTACTGCTATGACGTTGGATACATACAACTACCCACCAATTGGTTAACGGATACCACTCTTACGAGTTTGATGGATAAAGGAGTGTACTTGTGGCAGGACTGGATGGAAGGATGTCATGCTGCAATGGAAGAAGGGACTCAATATGCTCGGCGATACGTAGAAAATATTGCTTTGGTGTTGGATGATATGGCTGTTGAATTGATCGTACTATGGTTGGATTGGCGATACCGTTTAGCATTGTGGATCTTGCCTTCTTCTTCTTCATTTCCTTCTTCATTATGTGAGTGTCCTCCTCACTCTTCTTCTTCTTCATCTTAGCTTGACACATATCCACATTACTGTCTACTATCGACACCAGATATACGATGGTACATCATACATAAAATTTGATTCTTTCAAAAACATCATCACACATATACACACTATCTCTCTCTTCCATCATCATTATACCGTGTATTTACACTCTCACTCCGTTCGTATCTCTCATCTAAACTAATAAGATATACTAATATTTCAAAGCACACATATACACCCACAAACGCACAAAACACTTTTCTGTATCCAAAAAAAATATACAATTATTATTTAAAAGTAGCAAAAATCTTCCTTTTTAGCAGTAAGTGGTTGCGCATGCTAGTTTGCCCATGTAATAGGATAATACCATAGCCAAGAACACCACGGCCAGCTGCTGACCATTGAATGTAAGCTCGTCCGAGATAATGATTATATTATTATTCTAGAAAGAAAGAAACGCAAAATAAAAAGGTATTAATTTCACAACGCCCCAAAATCATCAACCGATATTTCTCGGTGTTAGTCTGTGTGTACTTACCTGTTGTTGAGGGATTAACTTGTAGCCTTCGGGTACTACATTCAGCTGTCGAGTGTTTCTCGAAGGGTATATATTACTGTTGTTGTGAGCAGTAGTAGTGGTGGTGTTGTATGTTGCCGAATACGACGGAGTGGATGGTCGTGCTGTTGTTGATGATGATGATGATAACTGAGCAGGTTTGCGGTGTTGGCTGTTATGTGATTGTTGTTGCTGTCGCGCTTGTTTTTCGGGTTGATGTATATATAAACCTTGTTGTTGTTCAGGAATTCTTTGTTCACTTTTTGCTTTTGACGTACACTCCATAACATGTACAGCGGATTCCACCCGTGTCTGCTGTTGCTTCTGCTGTAAGGCTACACTATCCTGTAGCAGCTTTTCTTTCTGCGGTGGTGTATTGCTCTGTAGGGTGTCGTCTTGGCTCGAATCTTGCACGCCTGCGCTTTGTGGCGGAGTGACCATTGGAGGAGTGCTAGGAGGATCTTTGGTATCATCATCTTCCGCCCTTACTGCTTCTGCTGCTGCCACCGGTTCTTGGTCCGTGACAGGCGACGTTATTGGCGTTATGTACTGTTGCTGTTGCTGAGTTGATGCTACTGCCGCTGCTGCTGCTTGTGGCTGAGTAGTTAATGCATTCGCAGCAATAGGAGAAGCAATATTAGCAGAAATTGTTAACCTTGGCACCAATGGCTGACCATTACAAGTAAACACTTGTTCTTGTCCAGCTGTAGTAGTAGCAACACCACCACCATCATCGCTGGTAATTGTCGGTGAAGGAGAAGGAGCAATATCAATCACAACTTGTTTGCCATCCATCTCCTGTGAAGTAGTATACACCCGTATACTCGCTTTGGACGACGACAGTTCTGCCCTGGTCCCAATGGGTGGCGTCAATGTGACCTGGATGCCGGCTGGATACCTTGACGGGTGAATTCGAATATCTGTACACCATAATAACAATAGCCGGCTACTCTTTTTCTTTATGATCTTCTTTTGTGGTGATGACTGTTGCTGTTGGTCATTATCATGTTGTTTTTGCTGGACCTTGGCGATATAGGCAACACGATAGACACCCGTGTCGTTATCGAAATCTTCATACGTCACTTTACCGGCAACTCGGCGGATATAGGGCGGGCATCCGTGCTGGTTCATGTAGTTTGCTAATCTTGGGATGCAGTAGTAGTGACTGAATGTTGCTCCCGTTGCTGCTGCTGCTGCTGCTGCTGCTGCTGGAAGATTGCCAATCCACGTTATATGCACAACTCCTTCTTGTTCCCCAGGCCGAAATATCCATCCATATAAGTCCACTTGTAATTTTGCTGTCTGTGTGTTGGCATCACCATCCACCATCATGCAATTATCGAGTTTTTCGCCGTCAACTTTATCAGTTGCAGCTGCAGCTGCAGCTACTGTCGGTTGTTGCTGAGTGATACTGTCATGCACACTTGTAGTAATCGTAGTGATAACCCCTGACACCGGATCTGTTTCAATACTGGTGATGGCTGTTGTCGAGCTGTTGGACTCGAGCTTAGAACCGTTTTTGTTATCTTGGTTGTTGTTCATACACCAATAGACAAGGTAATCCTTTTGACTGAAGCGATCAATAATGTGTCCATCCACAAAGTTTTGATCCCCTATATAGATCGTCGATATTAATTTTCCAGCTGTGTATGCTTACAAATAGCAGGTAAAAGAACACATACATTCTTTACGTGCGCCGAAACATTGAACTGCAGAGCACAGCTGCTCAGCGCTCCACTTGCCAACCACTGACCCGTCTGCTCGTAGGAGCGGTAATCGAGACGCCGTTGTTGCTGTCGTCGGACTACTGTAGCTGTATATACGCAGATCATCATTCGTTTCTTCTTCAATAAGCGTCCATGAATCCAAAGAAGCAGAAATCCGTTTAAATAAATTCATAGTTTCTACTTTTTTTGGAAGATGGCGATGCGTAGGGTATAAAGGATGGGGTCGTGGTACAATAGCGGCTGCTGGTGATGACTCTACTTGTTGCTGCTGGTTTTTAACACCTGTGACGCTCACGAATGAGCCTGTTGTACTACTTTGTTCAATGGCTGCTTCAAACAAAGGTAATGATGGAGAAAAGGCTTTGCCTTTCTCTGTAAAGGTAATCCGCTTTTTCAATAGTGGTGTTCCGTTGCTGGTATTGCTGCTAGACCGCTGTGAGGAAGATAATGATGATGAGGGCGTGGATTTGGGTTGCACTATTACTGCTGAGGTATTAGGGTACCGTTCCACACTACTGCTGCTAGGGCAGCATAAATTTACCAACGACAACAAGAAAAAAAGGTGGGGTTATTATTCATTCTTATATATAATACAATGGCATGACCTTTCTCCCTCTCTCGCTCTCTCTTTGTCACAAAGTAAATAAAACAGTAAATATATATACGCAACTGGTTACTCCGTGCTGAGATAGTCGAATTTGCCAAGAGCGAAGGCCTCCGTCGTGTTGATCGAAATCGACTTCGGCCAATGCTTTCATTATTACTGACTGAAGCAAACGGGGATGAAGTAGCTGAGGAGGAAGATGAGGAGGACATCATCGTTGTTGTAGTTGCTACAGTAGCTGCTGCAGCAGCAGCACAGCGCATCTTTTGCGCGCGCATCCTTTCTGATTTCTTTTGCAGATACTCGTTGACCAAAGCAATAGCTAGGGGTCGACGTGCCAACGACTTTTTCGCAAACCCAGGTACCCAGCCTTTCATGTTTTCTTGGATGACATAGATCACACGCGTGGCTGGCGTCGGTCCTCCCGAAATGGGTTGCAGTACCCAGCCTTGTAGCTATAGTATGTATCGCGAGTTAGGACATTGCTTCTTGTAAAAGATGGATGGTATGTACTTTGATCTGCGCTCTGACTCGCCCTTGAATGCGTGGCACACGGGGTGTTTCAACACTGGTGCATGCAAAGAAAATAGCGCCATCCTGAGTACACTCGATTTTTTCCACCAGTGCCATGTCGCGTGGTCGATTGATGCTATTCGCACAAAGGCTATTGTTTTTTAAAAGAAAAATTGTCCGGTGGCATTGGTAGTACAGCTAGAATCAGTAAGTATAATCCGTATCATAGCAAGTTTTTACGTGCCAGCTGTACTTAAGTTTAAGCAAGCCATGTGGTGTGTGCATCATGTTTGTACTACGGTTGTACACAACAAACAGCATTTATAAAACATTACCTGGATGATGGATTTGGTTTGGACACTTCATATGTCAAAGACGTTGTCTCGTTTAAATTTTCCACCAGATTACCATCGTCGTACCTTTGTAATAAAGCGGACAGTCAACGGATCATTCATCCTTATCATCAAATAGCGCGCAACCCCCTCTCTCAGTCGTCGTAGTACATAGTCGAAACAACCCTTACTGCTCGTCCCATAACTTGCGCATGCCAATCACGTAGAATACAGACTGTGGTGAGAATCCATGAATCACGGCTTCACCTTTAAAAATGGGCGTCTTGTCCGCCTTGTGGTGAATGCCACTACTACCGCCGCCACTGTTCTTCATATGGACCACGACGCCGCTCTTTTTATGCTTCAATGTTTTTTTCCACCCTGTATCCGAAGCTCCTGCTACTGGTATGCAAGAGGAAGAACACTCATCTGTCGCGGCTTGTTGTTGTTCCCATATGATTTGTTTTAGCGACGATAAGGCAGACTCGGCCTGATGAATATGATAGGCTGTGGATGTTAATAACGGATCGACAAATCCAGAGGAGATATGTGGCATGGATGCCAGTGACGGCATGATTGGACTATAGTAATGGTGGGGATGATGTAGTTCATGTCGATTACGATTGTTGTTCCATGCTGTGCTTGTTGTCTGATGTTGGCGGTGATGATGGTTGTTAATAATGCCGCAGCCGTCGTCGTAGTCGTCTTCGTCGTCGCTAAATAGAGCTTTGAATTTGCCTCCGACAGATTGCGTCGTCGAGCGATGAGATGCATGTGAATCTTCCCATTCCACCATGGCAAGATCTCTTTCTTTTTGTTGCCGATTAGTAGTTGGCGAGGGGTGAATTATTGTAGAACAAGAAGCAACATTTGTGGAGGAGAACTGTCTCTTGGCTTAAACTTCTTACAAGGCAGGCTCCCCACACATACACACGCACTCCTAAATTTTAAATATGATGATATGTACGGGTGTTTTATGTAGGTGACCCAATGTGCGTTGTTAAAGTAGTGAAGGGGGATACCGGCGCGTGTATAGAGCAGAAACGAAAAAAAGAGGCGGGCAAGAGAGGTTAAAAAAAGCCGTAGCACTCGTCAAGATACATGAAATACGGTGCATTATCCGTATCACATCAATGATGACAAGACTGAGCGTAGTACAAAATTCCTTGTACATGAAGGACTTGTACACTGTATATCTCAGCTATTATGCCACACGCCCCCACCCTCATCAGCCTGGCTATCTACTGTATGCATAAATTGTGGAGGGAGATATGGTTACCATTGCTACCCTATGAATCAGAGTTTGACTAATACACACAAAGAGCGAGAGAGGAAGAGAGATTATCGGCCTAAACCTGCATGTAGCATTGGTTTTGCTCTCCTGACATTGCTGCAGCAGGAGTACAAAAAATTGGAGACGATGACGGGGGGTGAGAGGAAAGGGGCTTGGGCAACAAAAGACGACGACGATAGCTTTTTACCGACGGGCGGCAACAGGAAGCAGCAGCCACCCAATAAAGCTTCTCAGGTCTTTTGGCCAAAATAGAAACAATTTGGAATGGCATTCTTCTTTGTTCTGTTGCTTCAGAAAAACGGTATATGCTACACACTCTACCTAACCATATACGAGCACATGGACTCTACTGTTATTGCTCTTTCTTGTATTGTACGTTGCTGCACATCTGTTGCACCACTGAAAAACTGTAGCACCCATACACTACATAGCCATTTTTTACTCTTCTTTTAAGGGGAGAGTAGAAGATAAGTCATCAGATGTAGCCCCAATGAGAAAACCACTTATTTCTCCTACATTTCGTTCGTCTTCTTGTTAAACGTATATGCGTACAAATGTACATGAGCATTGACTACCTAACTGTCTGTCGTTCTTTTATATTACTCAACTGTCAAAGAGCAAAGCATGAAAAGGACAAGGGAGCATTTCGATGCTTCTCCTTATTTACTTCTTCTTTTTTCTATTTTAATACATATCCGCTATAAAACTGCTACTAAGAAGCACCTTGTTTATCTATCTTCTTCCATGTATCTTGCAAAGGAGGGGGAAGCAGTGCGCTTTGTGATGTCATTCCAAGATAACAACTTGACAGAAAGAGAGAGAACTATAAGATTCCACTGTTGTTGTTTTTGCTCCTCCCCTGTGTCAACAACATGATATTCGTTTCCATTCGTAAAAGTGTCAAACAATCTAAAGAAAACTCCAGTTATTAAAAGAAAGGTGCGACACGACAGCAGCTTCTGCGACGTTTCACGTATCGAATAATGAGGGAGAAGTGGCGCAAAGAAAAAATAACAATCATTTATATTACTTCACTGACAGTACATAGATTATTGTTTATGCATTATTGTTATTTTGGCTCGGGAGCATTGTCGGGATGCAGCCGACAATGTGTCTGAGAACAAACCCTACTATAAAACAAGCAGTAATAAGAGAGATCGATAGAGAAAGAAGCAGTTTTGGAGTGGGGTAAAATAAGGGGTTAGCTAAAAACAAAAGAGTGACGAATAACAGCTATTATAATGCGACGACGACAGGAGACGATCATTTGCACTACGCCAAGCCGTACCTGTTGATTGCTCCGGCGAATACGCAAAACAGGTCAATGACAGAAAGCTTGCCTTGTTCTGTTTGGAACCAAGACGGAAGCTGTTACAATAAAAAAAAGACGATTCAGATGAATTATTTTGTTTATATTTCTATGAGAGGATAATAAACTAACCCATTGCCGGAATCCAACAACAACACATGGGGTCACCTGAGACCAATGATATGCTCTTTAAATTTGCTTGTATGTCGTTTATAACTCAAAAGCTTTTCAGCCCAGACACGACGGTACAGCAATTGTTCGTATCCACTCACATATATATAAGCACCCTCTGTTTTCGCGGTTTTTTTCTAAAACGCCATCAATAGCCTTTTTTCACTCTCCCCTCTCTCCTCTGCTATATTCGATCCTATCTATCTACCTGTATACCTACATAACAGACTTACTACTACTACTACCAAAATGCCATCTGTACTCTTCTGGAACAATCACCGATCATCAAATTCGCCACTAGCTAAACTTTCGAGCTTCTTTTCATCTCCTACTACTATCGCTCCTACTAGTAATAAGAGCAAGAACAAGCCATCAATATCATTATTATCATCATCATCATCCCAGCAACATCAAGAAGGCGGTATCCGGTCTATACTGGCACAACCAGAGTATGTCAAGATTCATTGCGACCGTTCCCTCTTTGATGAGGTTTTGACGAGACAGCAAGTTGACGACGATGACGCATTATTATGGTGTCTGGCCAAACGGCTCAAGAAGCAACAAGAAGAAGAACAAGAACATACGCAATCCATTTGCTATGGGAGAGCTATTCGGATCTTGATCTATTACTTTCGCGCCAGCCATCATCATCATCAACATCCAAAGTATTTCAAGAAATGTGTCAATGATGTCCCTGAACCGTGTTGTCTACCATTTGACGTTCAGGAAACGGTCATCGAAATCCAACACTCTGCTGCCGCTGCCGCTGAAGCTGCTACAAATACTACCACTGGTATCCCTCCACCATCTTCAGGCAACAACAAGTCTATGATGTTGACAACCCGGTCGATGTCTGTGAGCAGCTGTGCAACAAGTAGCAGCTATGCATCTTCTACATCTTCCAGCTGCAGCCATTGTGGAGTCGAGAAACGTGCTATGCCCGTGTGTGCACGCTGCAAAGCCCAAGTCTATTGCAGCAACAAGTGTCGGATGGCACACCAGCCTATCCATCAGCGGGAATGTAACAGCAACAAATTATAACCAATGAATGGCATCACGTTTGCATGCGTGTGTTTTTTGTTGACGTTGCTTTGCTATGCTGTGTGTTTACTTCTTTGTTTGCAAACTGTGTATAATCATAAGATTCCCTAGAGTCAAAAGAGTTTATCCCCCCTTTCCATTTTTTTTGAATGCCACATAAAAACAAATATTGCAGCATATTCTTCTTTCTCTTCTTTCTGTACTGAAACGTAATAACCCGCCTTTTTTCTATTATAACAAGTATACATGGAGTGATGAAACTTAATGTATTTACAAATAAATCCACAAAACAGAACCATTCCAATCTCTCTCCCTCTATAAAGTTTTTTAATCAATTTGTAACTGTTTATTAAATTATCACCATCATTTGTTACCGGATTTTTCCATATTTTCATATTCCAAACCGCGGTTGCTTATATCTTTCATGAGATTGATAAACGATTGATTGGTCTGTCCTTGTCTTCGATGCAGCACAGCTTGTTGCAACCGCATCGCTCTAAAAATGTTTCTCGACTCTTGTTCCTTCATACGCACCTCGTTTATATTGTATTGGAGTTTCCAGACATCCGTCTTCTTCCCCAGCACTATTGGATCTCCTTTTTCGACAAATATGTCGTTTATAAACGATCGTGTGGCGAGTGTGTAGTGCGTCATTGGGTTTTTGTAAACTTCACTGTCGATATCAATTCTGTTTTTCGTCTCAAAAAATTCGCTTCCTTTGTCATCGTCGTCCTCAATGTGATGCTCTTCTACTTCTTGATCTTCTTTTTCCGCTGTCTGTGTTGAAGTTTCTTCTTGTGTCGTCGTCGTCGTCGTCGATGGTGAGCTACTGGTATTACTGTTGATTTCGTTCTTCGCGTCGGCCCCGTAGTCTTTGTCATCATCATCAGGCAGTTGCTCCACAAATATATCCATGTGCGAGGCACCCGAACTAACCGTTATCCGTACGGACTATATATGTAAGCCCTTTTTCATGAATCCTTCTGCGTAATGTATCTTTCCCTTATTTTTGCTTTACCTTGTTTGGATATCTCTTTGTTGCTTTATCCAACACTGCGTGAAACAGTAGCAGTACGTTGTGGAACGATTCACTGCCCATACGACTATTACCGAATAGTCGAGCATCCATCTCTTCCCGAGAGATGTACTGGAATCCAAACAGTTTCCACGTGTTGTGATAAGCGACTAGAATACCGTCCATATGGCCAATACGGACTTGGAAACTGTACTTGAGAAACGCCGACCGCAACATGTCAAAATATTCTCGCTCAAACGATTCATATAGACCGTGAGATCGTCGTAACGAATAACCCAAATAATCCTGTGTAAAACAATAACGTGTTGGTAAATAATGCTGCAGGTAATGTGTATGTGAGTGTATGTGCGCTGTGTGTGAGGCCCACGCGACAACACGCGCATCACATTTCCGCTTAGAATTGCTAAAGTTTTCGCTTATAACCTACCTTATAATTGCTTATATCCAAGCGTATCGGAACGGTCGCACGAGTTTTTAAATCAAACGTTTTCCGAGGTAATCGGGGATCTTGACAATCCAACTGTGAACGCAAAAGGAACTGCCCAATCTAGTATTCCAGTGTTTGTGATTTAGAACAAGAAATACACCCGCTCATAGTTATACTCTTGTGATTACCTTGCCATATGCATATGTTTCGGGTTGGCTGCGTTCAACCTCGGTTATCGGTGACGCCTCCGTATCTTTGAGATACCGTTCATATTCAGCAGGTTCCAGCGTTAGCATCTTTTCCATAGATTTGCCCTTCATGAATTATAGATTTGTAATATGAGGAGAGTGAGTAAGGGGCTTCCGAGACGAGCATCTTCTTTCTCTCTCATACCATCACTGATAAAACTGTTTCTTCAATATCATATGTCTTGTCTGCATCAATGGCATATACGCCATCTTTCCATCGGACATTGACCGATGCAGGTGTTCTTGTGCCTCTAGTAAACTTGTTGGGCTGTCAAAGATCATAAGGTCAGCCTTATATTTTTTGTCACAAAACAAAAGGAGTAAACGCAATTCATCGCCACTCCCCTTGCCCCCCTCTACACTATTTGTTTGATAATGATGATAATGATGCACGTGCCATGGATTTGAGCGTTTCGGAAAAGATGGAGGTGTTCACAGGTTTGAAGTGAGAGATCAAGAAATAGAATTGTGACAGTATGGAGGAAACAGATGACGTGGATCCAATGTACCGCATATTATTTGCTTGTGCCATATCCAATAGATTCTAATATAAGAATACATATCACATTGTAAGTTATTCGATGGTCTACATTGTTGTTGTTGTGCGTTTGCATGATATACTATCAAAGATACCCACAAAGCCAGATAGGAACTTACCGTATCTTTGGAGGAAGTCTTGTAGGGTGTCAACATGTCATAGTCAAAATTGGCTGGCTGTGTAGTGTATTCCAAAAATGGGGTAAAGTTAAATTCGCGTGTTCGAGGATCTTTGAGATAATGTACACCTGGACTAGGTAGTAATTGAAGTAGCAAAGTCCACGTTAGCAAATATAGATAGCGCAATACTGTGTGCGTGTACACATATCCAACCATTCAAAAAAAAAAAAGGACATTTACTTGAAAAGCACCCGATCCAATCCATGCGCCAGTGTAGCCACTTCTGGTTGCTCTGGTGCTTCCACCCCTATAATAGAGAAATTCATGCAGTTAATTACCACAGCATCCGATCGCTTCTGTACATGGAAAAAAAAGGCTTTCTTTTTGTTATATACTTGCTTTCATATTTGAGCCTATAATCTATTTTCTCCCATTTTGTAGGTGTTGATGGCCTTTTGAGTTTCTTGTTGAGTTTGCTTTTCGTTGTCAATATGACAGCATCAGACTATTAACATGATCAATTTAAAAAAATCATTTTTCTTACTCCTGCTCTGCAGAAACGCACTCTTCATAAAAACGCAAAAGGCGCTACCTTTGTTTCTCCAGTATCTTCTAGTTCTCCTTCGAGTTTTGCCCACAGTCGCTCTGCCAAGGACCTTCTTCGCTGATGTTGAGGTCTTTGAGTAGATTTGGCACTGGTATCAGATTCCGCACCAATCTCGTTCGTGGAAGGTTTATTTGTTTCCGTTGTAGTGGTAGCGCTTGTGTAGAAACTCGATCGTTGTTGATCTGGTTGCGATTCTGCACTGTCAACATTTTTTGTAAAAGATTCAGCACGATCTTCGTCTGTACGAGGTTGGATCGTTTCACCAGTACTAGTGGCAGCGGGAGTTTGATGGATCGATCGTTGCCGTAATAGAGCGATCTGTTGGTAATGGGGTATGCTTGCAAACCGTGATCGAACAAGCATTTTTTTTCCCTTTATTGCTTTATTTTGACAGGAGGAGCGGGTAGAAGTAACAGCAGGGAAAATGTCTGGTTGCCCAGCTTTCCTTTTGCCAGGCCATCCGGGACTAGAAGCGGTACTCTAAATATAAAAAGGCGGCTTGAAGTTTTATGCAAAAAGAACGTCTTCAGGAGTAAACGAGAGTGCAACTTCCTTTACTCAACTTTTGCAATATGTATGAAGGTACGTGCTATTCGTGAGTGAGTTTTAGCTCACAATTGAAGACCGTGTGCTTAAATTGTATGTGACAATTTTGTGCAATTTTTAGAACCCACCCTTTGATCCATCTAGTCATACCTGTAGTTTCCTCCTGCCTTCACACTTTTCTGATTTTTCCTCACCTTGTTGGCATGCTGATATTTTGTGGCATTGAAAAAATTAGTATCCTGCTTCTACCTTTTTGTATAGCGACCTAACTACTGAGTAATAACCTATAGCTGCAATTTTTCGGATCGTCACGCATTTCAGCACTTTATCACAACCAAAAGCATCACTACTACCACCTATCATCAATCCGTCTTTCCCTACACATTATGCTTGACAAACTTCCCCTTCTTATATTGCGCATTGAGAAATTTTTTCCGCCTTACGAAAGGAACTGCTCAGCACAATTGTACGTACTATGTCGCGATAATATGCTCTGATGTGTTTGTCGGCGGTATTGATGCGTAATGCTTTTTCACTAATTCGTACCATACGTCATGATCGCGTACTGTGAGAATTAATTCGGCGTCTGGATATTCCTTCCACAAAAACGGTTGAGAGTATAAATTTTGGACATGAACTCATATACTCACTTTTCTTGCCCCATTGTGATAACCGTGAATAGTTTATAGATAAAAGAAAGAGAGCAAATAAAAGACAAATCAAGTATGGTGAGAGTCAAATATGAAATGACTTTAATTTAATGAGTTCACAGCCCTGTATTAACTGCTTGTGATGCCATCTAGACTTCCGTTCTTATAAACTGATGGACGAATCGCAGACATACCGGATATTGTACCTTTTCAAGACGAGGAAAGATGGGGAAGGTGGAGTTTGCATACCATGATGATGATGATGCATCTTGTCTTTCGAGTGTAAAAGGACATCTTTGCCTTGATCAGTGTGTTTCTTGATGCATTACCACCTTTTTCTGTATTGGAGTTGACTCATGCTCTTCAAGAAGTCCATTCGGTGCAACTCAAATATCTGAATCGAGAGAAAGTGTTGTTGACTGATTACGAGAATACAACGTTGTGTATACAATAGTTGGTTCTGCGTTATACTCGATTATGATCCATGTTTAAGGGATTAATGATATGGTGCTGATTATGTATCATCTATATTGGTTCATCTGTCTGCGTGGTATTCCCTCTACTGTCTTTTGAAAGTTACGAAGATGGCGGAGTGCGTTGAATAGCTTGAATCAATCTCAAAGTAGTGTAAATATTCATCACACCCATTATGAACCGCTTGTATTTAGTAATGGGTAAGCGACAGTTGCTAATGTGATAGAAATCCTGATAAAACCAAGCCCTTAACCAAACACATATGCTACGGCAGCATCAATTCATAATCACTGCATACCAATGGACTGGTCTTTCCAGGTGCCTGTAAGCTTCCTTAAAGACATCTGAATCGGCTTGTCCGAAACAACAGACACGCATGATCTGTCCCGCCACTGAGTTGGCAAAGGTCTATGTATATGTCAATGTAAACTGCCTATAGCATTCAAATTATAAATTTGACCTTATTATATCGTCATATCACCGATAATAATTATCGGCAGTAATTTATTATTTATATTTTTAGCTACAAAAAAATATATACATAAAATGCGTAGCCTTTATTAAATAGAATAAAATATCATCTTGGAACTATTCTATCCTCTCTGTGATTATACTTCTTCGTCTGGTCTCTATCTATAGAGAAATACGACAACAGACAAATAAAAAAAGTGAAAAATTGAAACTATTATTTCTAACAGCTACTGGTAACAGTGAGATTCGAACTCACGCCTCTTGCGAGACCAGAACTTGAGTCTGGCGCCTTAGACCAACTCGGCCATGTTACCTCATGTTTGCTTTAACTGCTTACATATATAATCTGACGCGTTTAAAAATTTTATTCTCTTCCCACATCGCTATCCTACTGAATTGGGTCCAGCGGCACACATATGATTAGTGGTGGTAACAACGTCAGTTCCAAAGAGATGACGGTCGCCTTTTTTGATAGGATGGTGATACGAATTTCCTGCTAGGAAGGTGAATACTACGCAAGCTGATAAGCTTCATATTATATATATCACAAATAAGCATTGCATACAGCGATTGATGTTGGAAAAGCAGGTACCAAACCACATATTGCAGTCCATCTAACCCTGCACTGCTTTGCTTCGGTGCATACTACTTGGCTGTCAGATGTTGGGTCCTCAGTGACAAGGTCATCAGCAATTTGTTAGTTGAGCATTAGTAAGTATATTGTCTGTTGTATCCAACATGTTCAATAACACTTATTCTTTAATCTGTCATTAACGATTGCTGTTACAGGATTTTTCATCTCCTAGCGGACGTTTGAACTTTTATTTAGGCAGAGTAGACATGAATGAAAGTTAATCTGGACATGAATATTAACTGATCTGGACATGAATGAAAATCGAGCTAGACATGAATGAAAATCGAGCTGGACATGAATGAAAATCGATCTAGACATGAATGAAAATCGAGCTGGACATGAATGAAAATCGAGCTGGACATGAATAAAGATCGATCTGGACATGAATATAAAACGATCTGGACATGAATATACATCGACCTGGACATGAATATAAATCGATCTGGACATGAGTAAAATCAATCTGGACAAAATAAAAATCAATCTGTACATGGATGAAAATCATTCTGACAAGAATAATAATCAATCTAAACATGAATAATAGACAACCTGGACATAATAACAGTCAACCTGGACATAGTTTTAGTCAACTAAGACATAATAAAAGTTGAAGTAGATAATATATTAAGTATAGCAGAGCAGAATATATGAGTACTTAAGATTTCAATTCAAGTCAAGACATAATATAAGTTAAGCAGTACAAAGCCAATGTCAAGATATAGTAGTATGGCTGTTTCACTCGTGACAAGAAGCTTGTAGGCTAATGTACAGGAAATGGCAAGGGTGCGTCAGAGACTCACTGTGCGCATAAGGCATAAGCCTATTTTGCTGCTGTGGGAATAGGGCCTGAGCGTTTCCCCTCATTTCACTTTACCCAGGTTGAGTTTGAAACAATTTGGAGGCTGGTGGCAGAGGTAGGTGGAAAGTGTGGGGTTTGTTAGCAGCAGCAGGGAGGGAAAAAACAACAACCAAAGATCCTTTTTTTTTCTCATTACCATTCGCCATGGCAAATCAACAGCTTCGACGCACACTTGTAAATGGCTCCTACTCTCTTCACGATGATTAAAAAACAAAGAAAACAAAACGGCACAATCCACGGATTTATTGAAAAACGAAATGAAGGTAACTGTTTTCTTAAAAAAGCATGTGTTCAAGATTTATAAAGGAGTAGACCGCCGTTACTGCTGCTTAAAAAACGCTGGGTAAGTAAATAAGGGAAGGGAAAGGTTACTGGTTGTGCTTGGGGTATAGCTTTAGTAGACATACGCTCTTTCAGAATTACTGTTTTTTTTCTTCTCTGTATATACTTGATGCACCATCTTGCACCATTCCAACGTCAGACTTACGTGCGTAATACAACATCGTCCTCTACCTGCACAAACCATTCGTACTCACAACAAGAACGACGCAACAATTTTCTTCTCCATTACTCATACACAATTATATACAACATGACGCTGATCCGCCATTGACTTACAAAATATACAGCCTGACGCATTTATTTTTCACTATCATGTACGCCCATATTACACGATGACGACTATGACGCCGGTCTTTTTGTTTTAATACTTGTACGCTCAAGCACATCATCATCGTAATGACGGTCATCTCTTTCTTTGCTGTTTGTATTCACATCACTGCGATGATAATTATATTCCTATGATGCATACACACCACCACAACTATAATCCTCCTCTGCAATTCGCTGTACTCGCACACACACGATGGCAACAACGATTACCTTTTTCTTTTTGCATATGCCAACACGAACATTGCCGGTCTTGATGGATAAGGTAGCTATATATGCTGATGGGTGGTATGTAGGGTTTTATTATTGTTACTGTAGATGTTATGGTTGGGATGAAAAAAATAAAAGTAAAAGATCATACATTATGTAGTCATTATGTTCCAGTTGTCTGCATAAACGGGTGTGAGATGGGATTGCATGTTATTACAAGTGCTTCTATAAAAACTATAGATATAGCTGTCAGCGGGATGATAATATGGCAGGGACAAAGAAGAAAAGGCGTTCGTTGTTATGAAGGAGGAAGTTCCTTTGCTATCACAACAGCAAGTTTATTTTTCATTAATAACAACAACTATGAACAACCAACAAGTTACTACCCTTGACAACATTCGCTACGCTCTCTCTCAATCGACTGTACGTGGAGTTCTTGCACTCATTCCCAATGAAATCGTGCGCCTTCTTGCTGCTTAATGGCAGATCTTTAAGGATCGCATCTCGGAATTGTGTGGCTACAAATGGGTTCACAAACGCGAGACTGTGAGTGGTATCAGACGCTCTGCCACGCAATGCCAATAATTACAATAACCATCCTTCACCACGAAACAACATCCTTCGCACCTGCATAACTCTTGTAGAACCTTCTTCGTTATCTTTCTTATATAACGGTCAACATACTTTATTTTCATCCAATCCACAGCAACACAAAAGGAAAGAAACCTGTCAGTTATCCTTCCTGCTATCTACAGCTCATTTTCCATAAAGACCGGCGATGTTAACGTTGGTATATGCAAAAGGTAAAAAGTAATCGCGTCAGGCTGTATATTTTGCAAGTCAATGGCGGATCAGCGTCATGTTGTATATAATTGTGTATGAGTAATGGAGAAGAAAATTGTTGCGTCGTTCTTGTTGTGAGTACGAATGGTTTGTGCAGGTAGAGGACGATGTTGTATTACGCACGTAAGTCTGACGTTGGAATGGTGCAAGATGGTGCATCAAGTATATACAGAGAAGAAAAAAAACAGTAATTCTGAATGAGCGTATGTCTACTAAAGCTATACCCCAAGCACAACCAGTAACCTTTCCCTTCCCTTGTTTACTTACCCAGCGTTTTTTTAAGCAGCAGTAACGGCGGTCTACTCCTTTCTAAATCTTGAGCACATGCTTTTTTTAAGAAAACAGTTACCTTCATTTCGTTTTTCAATAAATCCGTGGATTGTGCCGTTTTGTTTTCTTTGTTTTTTATTCATCGTGAAGAGAGTAGGAGCCATTTACAAGTGTGCGTCGAAGCTGTTGATTTGCCATGGCGAATGGTAATGAGAAAAAAAAAGGATCTTTGGTTGTTGTTTTTTTCCTCCCTGCTGCTGCTAACAAACCCCACACTTTCCACCTACCTCTGCCACCAGCCTCCAATTTGTTTCAAACTCAACCCGGGTAAAGTGAAATGAGGGGAAACGCTCAGGCCCTATTCCCACAGCAGCAAAATAGGCTTATGCCTTATGCGCACAGTGAGTCTCTGACGCACCCTTGCCATTTCCTGTACATTAGCCTACAAGCTTCTTGTCACGAGTGAAACAGCCATACTACTATATCTTGACATTGGCTTTGTACTGCTTAACTTATATTATGTCTTGACTTGAATTGAAATCTTAAGTACTCATATATTCTGCTCTGCTATACTTAATATATTATCTACTTCAACTTTTATTATGTCTTAGTTGACTAAAACTATGTCCAGGTTGACTGTTATTATGTCCAGGTTGTCTATTATTCATGTTTAGATTGATTATTATTCTTGTCAGAATGATTTTCATTCATGTACAGATTGATTTTTATTTTGTCCAGATTGATTTTACTCATGTCCAGATCGATTTATATTCATGTCCAGGTCGATGTATATTCATGTCCAGATCGTTTTATATTCATGTCCAGATCGATCTTTATTCATGTCCAGCTCGATTTTCATTCATGTCCAGCTCGATTTTCATTCATGTCTAGATCGATTTTCATTCATGTCCAGCTCGATTTTCATTCATGTCTAGCTCGATTTTCATTCATGTCCAGATCAGTTAATATTCATGTCCAGATTAACTTTCATTCATGTCCACTCTGCCTAAATAAAAGTTCAAACGTCCGCTAGGAGATGAAAAATCCTGTATTTCCCTCATAACCTCACTTGTGCGGACATTTCCTTATTCATACACATCTTGGTGAAACACCGATCAGCTATGCTCAGGAAGAAGTTGTCATTATTCGGATCATGTAATTCACATTAGCTACTATCTGAGGCATTTACCCGGATGTACCTTTTACTCACGCATCATACATTACTTAATCCTATATGATTGATTTATAACATCAATTCATTCGTTCAATGCACACGCTGTGGTAGTTGCCAAGGATAAGCCATTTCTTATAAATAATGAGAACTTTTGTTATCATAATAAACCAGTTCAATTCCTTTCGGGTCTCGTTGACTTATTCTGTCTCTTTTGGTTTATTGGATATTACATTGTCCAGCAGGTATTGTTTTGATGTATCTTAAGTCTGTTGTTAGTATGTATAGAGGCTCATAGAAGGTGATGGCAGCCTCTTACATGCCGTTAGTATTAGAGTAGTATAAGGATCCTACTGATGACCCTTATGAGAGCCGAGGAGCCGAGAACAAAAATCGGGCCAGTTTGATTCTCTTTCCTTGAAGCAGAGAATCAAATCTAGAATCAGATTGTTACTGTAAGTGAGAGTATCAACTGTTGTAAATAGAGAAATGTGTTACTTGTCGACTTTTATCTGCAGTTTTATCTGTTTTTTCTGTTCAAATGTTACAAAGAAGCTTTCTAATATTAGAAAAGCTAGCACTCCGAAGGACTCGTCTATTGTCTCATTCCAGTAGATGCTATCTTTAAGCCTACTTACACTACACTTCTCCTCCCTATTCCTTGCTTAATTATTGTCTGCCGAGTTATCACTCTGCTGTGGGCACCACCATTGGCTCCTGGACTCAGCTACATCTCGCAGAGCTGGCGTTCTCCGACGTTTCGAAGGGCAAAATTTTTTCGGCTGTTGCTGAGCTTATGGAGCTCACCATTGCTCATTGGAAAAGTGCGATCCCCTGCAACCATTGCAGTCACAGCAACAACGCGACAGCACCTTTGATATAAGTCAAGCTACTATATAATACTTAACACCAGGTTAAAGAGTAAGAAAGAGGTACTCAAAGAGAGAAACATACACCTTTTTTAGGCATCTATGAAGTTGGCTTCTGTCGCAAGCGCAACAGAGGCTTCGACTTTGACCTCCCATTCGGCGATGCCTACAACCAGACTGTGGCATTGCCGGTGTACGAGGCGCTCCATAGTGAGGCTGCGACTCGGCCTCACATTCAAGACTGGGCTCGCTTCGTCAAGGGCAAGTTTGAGTCCCACTTCAAGTATAAGAAGGGACAAAGCAAGAAGGAGCAGCCCGATGTTGAGGCCGAGAACAAGGCTCGACGACGCCGGCAGCGAGCTCTTAGAGTATGTATTTAAACCATTGTTACGAAAGTGTTTGTAAAGGTTACTTAATTATCCTTTAATTTGTCTGTATTTTGATCTATAAAGAAACTGCAACGTCGCACCGGCGTCTTCGAGGCCCAACAGGAAGACTGCACAAGCCTCTTCTCTACCGAATGTGTGCAGGTTTTATCCTTTGACTATATGTCAGAGGACGAGACTGATGCGGAGGAGACGGCTTCGTCGTCCACCCAACAGCAAGAACGTTGGATGACGAAGCGTCCAAGCTGGAGAAGCAGAAGAGTTAGTACTGTAAACAGTGAAGTTAAAAACAATTGACCTAGTGATACTAATCAAACATTCACTTTTCTGTAGGCAACTGCTTTTCTGGAGCACTTGGTCGCTCCCACCGTCTATAGGCAACATGCCTGTAGGCGGGTGGTCGAAGTCGAGTACCGTGAACCTGGCTTTCTCGTTCCCTTTGCTTCACGCCGTGATGAGGAAGAGTCACAAAATCTCATTGACTTTTTTTTAATATATATATGCACCAGCATGGTCCAGTAGTTGGGCTGGGCATAGAAAAAAGACTTTTTCTTTCTATTTTTTAACAACTGGAAGGGGAGAATGAGAAGGAAGTATTAAGCGGTGATTTTTTCAATGTAATGGGAACGATGAGGTTGTTAATGCTGTATGTGGCGATGGCAACAGGTCAATGGATTCAAGCAACAGGTATTATCGGTTGCCAAAATAGATTTTCTGTTCTCTTTGACCATAGCTCGACACCTACGCTTGCATCAAGCTGTGTAACACCGCTCGACAGATTCCAATGCATAGCAGCAAAGAAATGGGACTTGGTGGTGCCTTCAATCGTTACATCGTGGCGAAAAAAGAAGTCGATTTGACCTGGATATGCTGCAGGCTGTTGGCTTGAGCGCGGAAGATACAGGGTTTGGATATACGATCCACGTTTACTGACTGATTTTTTGGACCGGTATAGATGGCCTTGGAGTTTCAGACGAGAGAGAACATTGCAACATTCGGCCGCACAACAACCAATCCGTCTTCCGCCTCAACGTAACCAGCAAATTGTACACCTTGGTCACCATACGCGTTACCATAATATTCTATGAGAGCGTCGTAAAGAACGGCAGGGAGAACATACGGTCGTAGCTTATCAGGCAAAGCAGATGGTGGCAGTGGTTCGGCTCCTGTCGCATTGACAATCTGCGTTGACAGCAAAACGAAGTCATCGATATCGAACGCATCTGCAGAAGAAAGCCGATTAGTGGTAGTGGTGGTAGGTGGGTTGCTGACCATATCCATCTGGAAAGCAGTATCTTCGGCATCGAGGTTTTGTGGCAACCGGGCAAACGAAATCTGCAGCATGAACATGCTCCAGGAATGACCCGGACAAAAGTCACCTCGAACGCACCCTTCTTGTTGGTATCAGTGTTGCCAATGAGACCGGTGTAACGATCGAAACTGAATACCCATTGCGCGTACACACGTCCAAAGTCCAAAGATGCATTGACATAGGTGAATATTGCATATGTATTGTCGGTGTGGTGGCGTCAGCACCGTACAATCGCTTACATCCATTACAGAATGTCAGCAGAAAGTCGTGTGCTTTGTCGACTTCGTCCTTGGTGATCGATGGTTTTAACAACAAGTGACAAGCATTGACAAAATGCATCTAATTTGTCAGATCCGCCTCTGGAATTGCGCTTACGGCCTTAAAAACACAGGGGGAGTATACCAAGACCCAGCTTTTCCACTCGGCAGCCTTCATGCCAGCAAAACGGTTGACGATCTTGGTGCCTAAGATGTCGAAATCCCGGTTGCACCAGCACACAGTCTGCCTTGGCTTGCATCGATTCGAGGACTCGCGTGGTGAGGTATCCGTTGTCCATCCAAATGCTGATCATACGCTTGCAACTACCGAGCAGGAGGTTATGCATCCCATCAATGATTGTGCTGCGCACGACATCGAAATATTCCAGCCGATGGAGCTCTGACCATCTTGTGCCTGTCTCCTGCTCGACTCTCTTACGCACTGCCGGTGTACTTGCTCTTGACCATTCCAGGGCTGCTGCTTCGTTTTGGTCCTTGCTTCTTGCTGGCTCGACATCAAACACTGCGTAGTTGCGGCGCATGGCATTACCCATTTGTGGTGCAAATGCACGGTCGCATTTATAGCAAGCTCGGATGCTGTTGTGTGCTGTGAAGCCGGAAACTTTTCGTGGAGCTGGAATGTCGCATGCAACTATGAAGAGGGCTGCACGGATGGTGACATGAATGGCGTTGCTTTTGTAGGTCGTCGTTTCGATACCATGGTACAAGGTAATGAGCTCGGAAACGAGTGAGCGCAAGTAGTTGTTGCTATCGGAAGTGTTTGGTTCGCGTGGTCCTGGCATCATACCGACTAAAATGACATTTTCCATTTTATAGCGCATGGAGGGCGGCAGGTTGTTTATCGTCAAGTAGATGGCACCGGATGAATATTGTGTGTTGGTGAAAGGGTTGAACCAATCGACATTCAAGGTACAGAAGAGCATGCGAGGTTGTTCAATAAAAGGCGAGTTTGGGTTTGACGGATCAGGGATAGTGGTGCACATTTCACCTTCGTGTACGTCGTACAAGGTATGTGGATCAACATGGCGCTGGCGCCATTCTTCAATCTGGTCTTCGAACTGAGGTCGGTTAAACAAGAGAAAATGATGTTGCTGATGATGGAGTTGTACGGATATATTTTGATAGGGCTGTTGTTAATGAGAAGCGGCTTGCTGCATGGTGATCGTTTATCGATTCGAGGATGGTTTGGAAAGCAAACAAACGAGCCGGTTTCGGGTAGGTTGTTGCTGTCCTAATTGGCGTGACATGTCAGGCAGACGACGAATCGGATAATGCTGTTGGAAAGGGAATTGTATTCTATCTGCTGCTTGACAGTCGACGGGGTGATGTTGGATCTGTACCCGATGCCATTGAGAGCAGGTATTCTGTTGAAGATTAGCAAGAGAAGAGACGACGCTTTGTTGGTGAGGTACAACATTTGGAAAATGGCAAAGAAGGCTGCCATGAAGACCACACTAGATTGGACCTCGGCTCCAGTGCCTTTACAAGACAAGTAAGTTAGTTATGGCATATAAGAGCACAATAAGGGGATGCTGACAACTTACTGTTCTGTATCTGCTGTTCTTGACCGGCTTGTTGCACCTCCAACTCGAAACCCGCGTCAACACCATTGTACTCTTCGAACTCCATATCAAGTGCGGAAACGAGCCCCTTTTCGACCATGTCTACGTCGTCGTCATGGCCGTCTTCATCCTATGCGAAGTATATCGAGCATTAATAACGTCTCGTGTTTCGATTCTTTCCCCCTTTCATCACAATACTCTTCCCATTTCAAAGTACATACATTTGGTACCTCCACCAAAACCAAGTACAGAAATGGTTTCATCAGTACGCGTGTTAACGTTGGCTCTCCCTGCATGGAATTTTTTTTTTTTAGTATACAGCAATTCGATAAGATTTTCACTATGATGATTACATTGATTTTGGACGCTTCGAACTCTGTCCTGGTCACTGTGTGATCTTTGGGCTGCAAAACATGATTTTTAGAGGACTCTTTTCGCATGTGTCGCAAGTATAGCGGTGAGCTCTGGATGAGACTTGAAGGTAATATTGAAAAGTCAAATATAAAGGAAAAGGAAGAGGAAGAAGAGAAAAGGCTCCCGCCACATAGATATATGCTTATGGATTCCGTACATTGGTGCATTCGAATAAATGACATGACAGCTTTATTTTTGTACATGTATCGTTTTATCAAGCAAGCACCTGTTGTGTTATGCTCCTCTTCGTGTTCCCGGCTGTTGTCGTGTTTCAACCCATCGTTTTGTAGGAGAAGATGAAAAGAAGCCCCAATCAATATATATACAGCGCAAACGTTGACGTTACAGCTTCATACTTGATATATTTTTAAGTGCTTGGTCGTATTTGAAAAGTCCTGTCCAAGCATCCGTCAAAGCTCTAATATGTCATACCACAAAGAAGCTTGTTGAAGGCTAACTGTGTGCTATCATAAAAGATGAATCATCTGTGATGCAAGTTAATATACGATCATGTCTTGGTTATTGAGAAGTAGGCGCTTATTCTATATGTTGCCGAAAGAGATCGCGTACTTACATACCGATGATGGTCGATGGCTCATCTATATTATTCTCACTGTTGAACGTTTACTACTATAGCCATTATTCTCCCGTGCAAGATGCTGCTGTAGGACTAGTCACTCTCTATTCAAGACTTTGTGTATCAGCTCTTCTTGTCACTAGCCAATCGAGACAAGAGTGACACTACATCAATAAGCACAACACTGCTTAAGGCAAAGATAGCTCTGAGCACTCGGAAGACACTACTACATCCATCATGATGGCATCCAAATCCTCACCTTCCTCGTCATACCGCCTTCTGGTCAACTAAAAATGCTGCACGTGATTTGTGAAGGGCCGGACGCACCGCTTGACTGTCGGGCGATCGCAGAGGTAACGCATGTCATATGCCCCCAAAAGCCGAGGATTCGGTATAGTCAGCTGACGAACGATGTGTAAAGTGCCTGAACTGGTATATCACGGTGGTAATACATACGTGACAGATCGTACACAACAAAACTGCGTGTTGTTGCTGTTATAAAATATTAAGCACACAGAGTCTTTGACTGCATCAAACTGGGCTTTTGAATGATGTGGCTTACAATCACGTATCATTGTACACGTTCTCGTCATAATGGAGTCAAATGTGTCTACCTGACGTGTGTCTTCATAACAATTGTTCATGCATCATCACGGAAACAGTCATGACGTTTCTTTGAATGCATGTATAATAGCACACAACAGTGCAGAACGGAATCAAAGACTTTAGTCTACCAGTGTCATGGCACCAAAAGAGGTTAGAGAAGAACCACACTCTTTGTTTGTTTGTTTTTACCATTGGGCTGAAAATCATCCTTCTCCTCCCGGCGAGTTTTTCCATTTTTGGACCATCCCATCCCATCCCATCCCCGCAACGTGTTTATCAGAAAATTGAACGCGGGAGCTTCTTCTATATGCTTACTCAAGGAGCGCATGATTCTGCTATTGTCAGCATCAACAGCACTCTTAACCAACACCCCGCACATTTGCTCTTTTACCATGACAGCTGTACACATGCTAGATATCATGTCATCTTTTTTTTTTCTCAGAAAGCTGTGCGAGATCGTATGAGGTTGCGGCGCTTAGGGTTATGATAGTCGTCTACGGTGTAACATTGGCGTAAAAGAAACGCACGCAGAGAGCATTAAATGTATGTACTCTGTACTCCAAGTATTTTCCTTAATGGATCAACAACTCCACAGATGGCAACAGCTTGCTATACCAAGACCTTCCACACTACAATACAAAGGGATGTCTTCGTATCAATGTATGAATAGGGTTTGCTGATATTCTATCTTTTATCAGTGAATACACCATGCGAACGGACCTTTTTTTATACATTGTGCAACGCAGCTTATAGAATACTTGGAATGAGGATAACGGCATTTCCCACACACCGTAAGAGAAACCAAGGCTTGTATGTTCTTGGTGATAACCAAGTACACTCAAAAAACACAGTGGGGGCGCTATAGTCCTTGGAAGATAGATGGGGTTGCTGCTTTTAGCCACAGGGAAGATAGGGTTTCGTAATCTACGGGATTAATAGCCAGATTTCCGACTCTCTCTCTCTCCCTTGACGGGGACAATTTTGGTTTAAGGGCAAACAAACACAAAAAAAAAAAAGATAAAATACTTTGGGGATCGCCGCTCGTCACGCCTGCTGATTGGCTAGGACAAGGTCGTGGCCCCCATCCGTACGTCGCCGATGGATGGCGCCAAAAAAATAATAATAATCAAAGTTTGTTTTTCCTTTATCCGTGCTTAGTCCGTTAGCCTCTCTCTCTCTCTCTCTTTTTTTTCGCGTCAGCAAATAACAACACGCATAGTATCGCACGCCTTGGCACACTCGTGTCTAGCTCAGAGTGTGGAGGAGCGATGGTTTGCCCTAAAGGGTGTTTAGTAGCAGTAGTAGCAGCAGGAGTACCAGTGGTTGAAACAGGTTTAATATAAGTGAGAGAGATCTCGACCCTGTCCAAGGATTCAAGATCCGATTCCGTAAAAGCGTGTGTTGCCGTTATCACTGGAAAAAATAATAATCTCGACCTCAGCCGGCAAATCTCTTTCTTCTTCTTCTTCTTTACTCTCTACTTTCTACTTTTTACGCCTTTATAAATGATTCAGTCGCTCGACGTTCCCGTCGTCTCCTTGGCTGTGCCCAACATACACAAGCTCAATAATATCACCAGCGATGACCTGTCCTGCATGTGGACCGGTACGTTTTTTTATCTATCTATCACTGCACCTTGTGTGTATGCCGTGCACGATAACGGGCAAGAGACTAACGATAAGTGATGAATTTTTGATAGTCTTCACCAAATGCAAAGACAACCTTGAAAATGGTCGACGACTTGAAAATCTGAGCTGGCGATTATGGTATCGTGAATCCTTGATCGAGAAGGCGCACGAACAACACGTCCGTACGCCCATTCCAATCCAGTCAAACAACAACAACAAGAACTGCACTGATAACGATGACTATTTCAGTTATGCATCATCAGCATCAGCATCATCGTCTGCTGCATCCTCTTGTGAGTCGACGCTGCAAACGCCACCTTCTCTCAAACACATGTCACCATCATCCTTTAAACGAATGATTTCTTCCCTCGATTATAATCCTATTGAAAAACAACAACAACAACAGCGGCAGCAGCAGCCACAACTGTTGCCCACACCAACATCAACGCCGCCGTCGCCATGCACAACACCTGCAGCAACAGCAGCAGTTGCACAGACAAATACATCTGTCGTACAACCACCACCACCACCACCATCATCATCACAGCAGCCATCGACTCCTAAATTGGATGCGCAGCCGATGGCGGTAGTGGCACCCCAGCCCAAAAAACCATTTTCCGCGCCGAAACCCACACGCAAGTTTTTCGTTTCTGATGATGACGAAGAAGAAGAGGAGGAAGAAGATGATGATGATGCTGCTCTACGTGTCACTGCTATGGCTGCTACTGGGAACAACAACAACACGATGGATGAAGATGGTTGCTGGAGCACTGTCCGCACATACGATCAAGAGTGTTGCACACCAACCTTTGCCAACCATCGGTACGACAGTAGCTGTCTTACCCCTAACGCTTCCGAGACAGATTTCATCAAAAAGACTCCGACATTGATTGCCAAGCAGCAACAGCAACCCCGGCCGTCTTTGCTCTCCGCAATGCTCACTCGACAACCACCAGCAGCACCACAACCTCAACAAAAACCATCGTCAGCATCCATCATGAACCGTAACAGCCATCATCGCCGACAACGACAACGACGACTGACTGCTTGTGGTGCGTCTCAAGAACCTGCCGAGCTCTCGCAAAGCTTAAAGTACTGCGTCGACTGGGAACAGCGTCAAAACGCCGTATCGAGGGATATGGACCCAACATTGCTACTGGATCTTTACCACCAAAGGGGTAGTAGACCACGACCCACGTATGACAACCACTGCTGGGAAAGCTTTCGAGGCTGGTAGTCACTGAACACATCTCCATCTCCTTCTTTTGCATATAACAGCACCGCCCTAATCCATTACGTACACGTACTTCTTTACTCATGCAACTTCTGCTTTGATCTTCCCCCTGCTTGTTCTATATCCTTGTACATTCATACTACATCCACACTGCCCCTGTTTCCCATGTATTTTAGCGCTTCTTTACTCTATACATATACAAATTACTATTTCTTTTTCTGCATACTCTCTATCTGTTCATACACATAAAGTATACAAATTACATAATATAAAATATAATAGATTCATTGGAACACATACATTGTATTATATATTTTTAAAAATGCTAAAGAAACAAAAGAGGAAATCATGAAAGAAAAGGATGAAGTATACAAAATGCTATATAACTAAACGTGGTTGTTGCTTTTTAAATGAGTTACACTTTACTCCCATTCGATCTATATATTGAACCAAAAGTTAGTATGTTTTATGCAGGGTCTCTCTCTCTCTCTCTCTCTCCTCCGCAACACAAACTACAGTGAGCAGCGACACTTACGGTGGCTGGGGGCTTGGAGCTGATATCATAGACGACACGGTTGACGCCCTTGACTTCGTTGATGATTCTTGAGCTGATGCGCTTCAAGCAGACGAACCATTCGGCACCAGAGCAGATATCGGCAGTCATGAAATCCTTGGTCTCGACAGCACGGAGAGCAATGACTTGTTCATAGGTACGCTTGTCGCCCATGACACCGACAGCCTTGACAGGCAACAAGGCGGCATAAGCCTGCGAGATCTGGCGGTAGAAGCCGTTCTTTTTGATTTCCTCAATGTAAATGTTATCGGCCAAACGAGCGATTTCAACCTGTTCCCTTGTGACTTCGCCCAAGATACGGATAGCAATACCAGGTCCAGGGAAAGGATGGCGCCAGACAAGCTCGTCATCCAAACCGAGGATACCGCCCAGCGCACGAACTTCATCCTTGAACAATTCACGAAGCGGTTCAATCAACTTGAGCTTCATGTCCTCCAACAGACCGCCGACATTGTGGTGCGTCTTGATGGTAGCCGAGGGGCCCTTGAACGAGATGGATTCAATGACATCCGGGTAAAGCGTGCCCTGCAACAAATACTCGATCTCACCACCACATTCCTTGTCAATCAATGCAGCCTCGGCCTCAAAGACTTCAATGAACGTGTTGCCGATGATCTTGCGCTTGCGTTCCGGATCGGTCACACCCTTCAAGCGACCCAAGAACAAGTCAGATGCGTCGCTGACCTTGATGTTGATACCCATCTTTTCACCCAGCATTTTCTTGACGTTCTGGCATTCGTTCAAGCGCATGACACCGTTGTCGACGAGAATGGCATGGAAGCGGTCGCCAATGGCTTCGTGCATCAACTTGGCGGCCACAGTCGAGTCAACACCGCCGGAAACGGCACCGACGACGCGGCCAGTGGGGCCCACAATGTTACGGATACGCTCGACTTCCTTGTCCACAAACGATTCCATGGTCCATGAGGTTGCACATTGACAGATGCCAATGACAAAGTTCTTTAACAGGGCTTGGCCATCGACGGTGTGGGTAACTTCGGGATGGAATTGGATACCAAAGAATGGCTTTTCGGTATGGGCGACGGCAGCGTAGGGAGCAGTGCGGGTGTTGGCAATGACAGTGAAGCCGGGAGCAGCGGCAGACACTTGATCACCGTGACTCATCCAGACCTAAACGTTATACTTTATCAGTACAGGACACACACAACCAGAGGATAAAATATATATACCATGTACAATACAACGATGGTGATAGGGATTCCAACAACTCCGCCAACTGAATCCTTCCAAAGATACACAACTTTACCTGAATATCACCCGATAAACCATCAAAGAGCTTATCAATGAAGGGATGATCGGGATGTTTGGCGACAGTGAGCATAGCATGGCCATACTCACGATGATCGCAAGGCACGACCGAGCCGCCCATCTGGGTAGTCATTTCTTGCAAGCCATAGCAAATACCGAGGATAGGCACACCGGCATCAAACACGGCAGGGTCGACACGAGGCGCATCCTGGTCATAAACCGAGTAAGGAGAGCCAGACAAAATGATACCCTTGGGCTTAAAGTGCAAATCAGCCAACTTTTGCGTGCATGGTAACAATTCACAGTAGACGCCCAATTCACGAATGCGTCGAGTGATCAAGTGCGAGTATTGGGATCCAAAGTCCAAAATAAGGACGGTGTCGTAGAGCTGATTTACTTGGGTGACCCGGTCTTGCGTCGTGGACGACATTGCGGTTATGTGTCTTCTTTTTTTTTTTAACGGGAGGGAAGGGTTAACCAATACAAAACGCCCGCATCTGCGCTTTTCAAAAAAAAAAAAAAAAAGTGCGCGTCACACACACAACCTTTGGACACATACCATTAATTCTGACTCGATCCGCTGTCACGCCACAGTTTCCTTTTTAAGTATTAAACACGGAATCAATCCGCTCATCCGCACAAGTTCATACAAAAGAGCTTCGAAATCAGTTGCCATGGAATTTTGACTGTTATGCTACTATGCTACTACTACGACCGCTACCAATCGATGATATTGCAGGGCTCTATGGTAACGTTCCTTGTTCGTTGTAGTGCGCGGTGATAGTTCGTTCTTATGATTAATAACTGCTAAATGGGCAGTGTAGATACTCACTCGTAAAGCGAAAGCAATTATTATGGCAGCGATCAGTAATATCGCTTACAGCGGTTTCTTGCATAGTATCAGGTACTTTCTTCCGCCAAGGGCGTATTCTTGGCTGTTGCCATGGAAAATTGGATATGATAATTGTTGCCATGATGATGTCGGGTAAACCGATGGTTGTCGTTTAGATGCTGTTGTTGCTCGGTGTGCCGACAGTAGCCAACGTTGCATGTCTTTCACACCACTGTCGTAAACCTCTCCTTCTCTTGCTCCGTTTTAATCAGAAGTCATCCATCCATGCAGACGCTCCTTTGCCTTATGCTTCTCTACATGTGTGATGATATAGTGAAAAGAAAATATGTGTTTTACACTTTACAGTTTGTTCTCATGTTAAACCGTTTAGCACAGGTAGTGCTAGTCTATATAAAACGCTGTAATTGTAGTATATCAATAGGCTGGTTTCTCAAATAAGAGCAGCGACATGAGAGAGAGAAAGAGAGAGAGAGAGAGAGGCCAAACAAGAACAGAGAATCTTTGTCGCCATTTCACCGTTTTCATCGTATTATCTTCGTCGCTAAAATTGCATAACACATGTTAGAAGCGATTCATCAACACACCTCAACTACTTTTTTTGCCACCATGTGGTAGTTCTACACTATAACTGTAGAATGCAAGAGAATTTCCAACAGCATCCAGCTTAAATTGTGTCTGTGAGAACTACAAAACTCAGCTTTTGAGAAAAGCAGGCAATCCCAATCCCTTGACTTGGACTTTCTTGTTCTTTCTCTTGTCACACTTACGAAAACAAGAGATCTAGAACGGAATTCGCCATACACCCTCTCCCTCCCCCTTCATGAGCTCACCTGCACCACAACAAAACGCAACACCAGGGCCGTCATCGAATCAAGGTGGTGGTGCTGGTGGTGCCGACAACAAGCAATCGAACAACGGTGTCGGCAGCAGTAGTAGTGGTGGTGGCGATCAGTCATCACAACAACAGCCACCACCAACACCAACACAGACACAACAACAACAACAACAACAGAGACCTTCAGCTGCCAATTTACCATCACAAGATGATCTCGATAAAATTGTAGCCTCGTATTTGCAGAAAAAGGGCTACAAGGCAACAGGCACGATTTTTGCGCGTGAAGCCAGTGGGAATACTTTGTCTCTTGAAGAATTATCGCAAGTGTTGGCGTCATCGGGTGGTGCTGCTGCTGCTGCTGCTGCTGCTACTTCTGCTAGTGGCAGTGGTAATAATGGTGGTGCTAGTCATGTATTCAAATATAAGGATGCAGAAGAAGGCGATCCAGATGCATATAACGTCAGTTATCGAAATTTACGCGAATGGATTGAAAAATCGTTGGATTGGTACAAGGTAAGCAGTCTGTTCTATATACTTGTATTCTTGAATTTTGCACACAATACACACGCACAATGGTTTTTAATTTTTTTTCTAACGCGTTCAATCTACAAACAATTCCATAAGCCTGAACTACGATCTGTTCTATTTCCCATTTTCGTACACGCCTACCTCGATCTTGTCAGCAAGAACTTGTCAGAACAAGCCAAATATTTCATGGAAACGTACAAAAAGGACCATGTCGAGCTCCACTCGCTCGATATTAGTCGGTTGGAAACAGTAACTACACCAGACCATATACGCGAAAACGAATTGGCCCAAATGTATCGCAACAACAAGTATAATCTGCGCATGTCCAGCGTGCCCTTTGAACTGTTTCTCAATTATCTTCAAGATAACAAGTATATGCTCTTACTGCGGATCGTAAATCAATATCTCAATATCCAAGGTAAAAATATTTTCTTTTTTCTAAAAACGCGTCTTTATGTTCTTTTTTTTTTTCGAGTTACTGAAAAAGATACAAATACGATTTAGTGGTTCATGGCAAGTTGAAATCCGCGGGCGGATTGGAGATGGATGATATGGCAGGCGTGATCGGTATCGCTGGCCATGAAGCGCAACAAATCGAGTCGTTCAATCAGCAGAAAGTCCAGTTGGGTGGCACACAGATGGATCCAGCTCTCAGAGAAGAGGTGGAACGAACTTTGAAAGAACGTGATGCTGCAAGAAAGGAGCAAGCTGCAAGTGATCCTGTAAGTTTGTTCGATATGCTTGATGAAATGCTATATGTTACTTTAAAGAAGATTTTGCGATTTCCTAAATCCACGCTTTAAGACTGCCGTTATCGAACCCGGTGTCGCGTTATTGGATACATTCAAAAAGGTCAAGCAAGAGGCTACAGCAGATGGACCGGCGTTTGGTGATATACCATTGCCACAATAGTGAGTTTTTCTGTGGCATACGAGGGTTATTCTATGAAGGATGGTGTCTGTTTACTAACAGCATATATAAATCTTAACATCTAGTCGAGGCACCGACATCGAAGCAGAATTGGAATCATTAAAGGATCTGCGGAAGCGAGTATCACTTGGTAGCGCTTCATTACCAAGCGTATGTTGCTACACTTTCCACAACACGCATGATGGGTAAAAAGCTCTATTTTCATATCTTTCTCTTGCCATATGACTTTGTCTCCTTTTGTGCTGTGAGATGATGGAAATCTGAGAGGGAGAATATATTGGAGATCTCCTACACCTTACTGATGTTTTTGTATACATGTTTTGTAGATTGAATTGCTTAGCGATGACGGAAGATACTTCGCTTATTGCTGGTGGTTTCTCTGAATCATTCATCAAAATCTGGAGTTTGAAGGGAGAAAAACTAAAGGGACTACGAAACACGGTTAATCCAGCACACGTTAATGACTGTAAGTTTTATTCAGGCAGCAGGAGGGGGTCACTAGTAGTAGTAGTGGATTGGTTGATTTTTTGCTTTGCGTTGTACACTCTATAAATATAGATAACGATCTGAACCGTCAAAAAGAACGACACGGGTCCGAATACAAACGATTGGTTGGCCACGCCGGACCAGTTTATGGTGTTAGCTTTAGTCATGATAACAAGTACTTGATTTCATGTTCAGAGGACAAGACAGGTAATAACTAAAAGGAAATGGTCGGGGGTAGGGTTATACATGTCTCTCTCCAAAATAGAAGAGAAAAAATGTTTAATTATTCATGATACATGTATAGCACGATTATGGAGCACACAAACCTTCTCAAACCTGGTTTGCTACAAGGGTCACAACTATCCTATTTGGGACGTTGATTTTGGCCCGTACGGCTTCTATTTCGCTACAGCTTCTCATGATCGAACAGCAAGATTATGGAGCTGTGATCATATCCATCCTTTGAGAATCTTTTCGGGCCATTTATCCGATGTAGATGTGAGTTAATAGAAAAAAAAAGAGAGCAATGGATACACAACAAAAAAGTTGTTGTGATCCTCGAAAGCTGGATCAAACTAAACAGACCGTGCCTTGTTTTTTTTTATGTTGCTTTAGACTGTCAAATTCCATCCCAACTCAAAATACCTGGTAACAGGATCAAGTGATCGTACTTGCCGTCTTTGGGACGTACAGAGAGGAACGTGTGTACGTGTCTTTACAGGTCATACCGGATCAATCAAGACCGTTGCGGTATCGCCGAATGGTCGCTTGATGGCATCTGCTGGTAAGTATTCATTTGTTGTTTGCTGTGTAACTAATAAGAGAAGCAATCTTTAAAACTAAATTTTTTGTATTTCTAGGCGAGGACAAGTCCATCATGCTGTGGGATCTAGGCTCTGGTCGACGACTCAAGCGAATGACCGGCCATACTGGATTCATCTATTCACTTGCTTTCAGTGCAGATAGTCATGTGCTTGTATCGGGCGGTGCTGATTCAACAGTACGCGTGTGGGATGTGAACAAAGATACCCTATCGAGCTCGACTACTGCTGCTTTTGGTAGCTCTGAAGACGGAGTGGATGCAAAGCGGATACGACTCGATGAAAGTAGCCCTAACTCGAAGAAGGACAAGAAGGACTTGGCGAAGGAAAAAGTAAAGGAGGAAGCGAAGCGAAAGAAGGGCGCAATTGAAAGGTAAAAAAAGGGCTTTTTTCTTGTTGTATCATTGTAAAACGACGGGCCCACGATGGCTAATATTTGTCTAATATGCGCATCGAAATTTTCAAGTCATGATCAATTGGGCGTGTTCCCCACCAAGCATACGCCTATATATGACGTTCAGTTCACCAAACGAAACCTATGCTTAGCCGCAGGCGCCTTCTCACCACCCGAAGCCTCATCCTAAAACCCGTTCTCTTCTACCCTTACCACTTGCTTTCGCTTTCTCTCTATTTCTTCATCCATCCGTCCATCCACATCCATTTATCCTAATCACACAAACACACACTTACACTCCTCTTTTCGAAAGACATTTTAAAAATACACACAACATACACAGACCTCTCCCAACAACTAGTGCACAAGGAAAAGGTGGTGCTGGTAGCACAACAAAGTTATACAAAATGACAAGAAAAGAAAACAAAAATGTATACAAAGAATAAGGAGATATATAAATCTACACTATGTATGTATGATATATTGATATTACGGCTGTTTTTTAATTGTCGTTACTACTATAGATCCAGAGGTAATGAACGTATATTGGATGACCTTTCTTTTCGTACAGATAATAACGGCTGCTTCCGTAGAGTCGTAGTATTCTTACTACCAGTACTACTACTGCTACTACTGGTGGCAGCAATAGCAGAAGGACCGATATGGATCAACCCATCATCCCCATCCTTATTATGTTTGCTCTTTTTATTATTGCTCCTTGACGGTGATAGCGAGGTTGCTGCCGCTGCTGCTGCTGATGATCCTCGTAATGCTTCTTCTTGCCGTCTCTGCTGTTCCTCCTGTTCCTCTTTAAACCGTCTCAATTCCTCTTCCTTTTGTCGTTGCGTAGCCAAGATGGCATCGATGAATTCGGGTATCAGAGCACATTCGCCCGAGTGATGATCGACCAATTGATGTGACAAGAACCAATAGCGTTCAGAAAATTTGGGATCGGGCACCCAGTTGCGTGTGTCGCGTGGATCGCCGCCAATAAACATGGTTCGCGTTGATAAGAGTTCAAATACCTCGTCTGGGTCGTAAAAGCCTTGGAATAAGATCATTCGGTCTCGTAACGAAGGCCCAGGGCAATAGTCAATTCGTACATCGTGTGGTATTAATCGTTGTAAAGCGGCTATCCAACACGAACAAAATAAGCTCATCAGGTATAACCTTCTTAATCATCCAACACCGTCTTGGAACTTACTCGGTGTCAGGGAAATTCGTGTCTTGTCGCCAAGAATACTGGCCGCTTTCAGTTGCATTTTTAAAACATGGAGGGCTTGGAGTGAGGGCAGGTGGGATAGGTCGTCAGGGGTTTTGAGCGTCGGTGTATCGTATACAATGCCAACGACGTTCTTGGTGGCAGTGAAACTGCTCACCAGTAGTTCTGTTTCTGCGTATGGTGATAGCATCTCGTCATCTTCGTCAGCAACATGATTGCTATTGCTGCTGCTATTGCTGTTGTTATCGTTATTCATATTATCCTTGTCCAAGACCGTCCTACTCCTTCGTTGTTGTTGTTGATGTGATGATGGTGATAAAGGTTGTTGATCCCGCTGTCCTTGTTGTCGTTGTTGCTGCCCTATCGCGCTATTATTACCACTCTTTCCGTTCGTCGTCGTCGTCGTTCTTGTTGTTCTTTCCTCTGCTGTAGCATTCGTAACATTAGTGGCTAATGTTGTTATTCTTGTTGGTATAAACGTATCGACGCCTTTCAAAAGTTGTTCAATCTGATCTGGCAATGACCATCCAGTACATCGTGCCGACATTAACGACGACTGAAACCCGAGAATCTGGTTATCTTGACTCAACACGGTTCGTAAAATAGCCGGGATGCTATTGACACTGTCTTGTGGTTGTGCGGGTGGATTGCCCGTCCATGGGATTGGAAACAATCGAGTATCGGTCCAAATATGAGGTACGGATCCTCGTTCAACCAGGCTTGTTAAACATAGCAGCAAAACACAACCACGTAAATAGTTGGCCTCGTATTGTACTTCGGCGAGTCGTTTGCGCAGTCGAAACAGTTCTTCCATATGCGCTTGGTTCTCTCGTTCTTTTTCTTCTCGTCTCTTTTGTTCTCGTTCTCGAAATGCCCGTTGCGCTGCTCTGTTTTGTGCTCGCCGCTCTTGGACTGTAGGTGGGTTGGGTTTGCGTCCCGGTCGTTTGCGTTTGCGTACTCGCTCACCGTTTTCGTCTTCTACACCGAAATCAGACTCTTGGTCGAAATGTTGAAAGCTGAAACGGGTACTGTTGCTGTTGAGTCCTGGTGGCTGCTGTTGTTGGCTGCCGGTACCTGTAATGGAGGAGGTATCGGAAGGTGGACTTGCTGAAATGTTGGAATCCATAACGTATTCCACCAAAAAAAAGCGAGGGAAAAAAAGACGCTAGAAGAAAAAAAAGAAGGGTACAACCAAAGCGTTTCTCTCACACTCCACAGAGAGTCTGGGCAGGTTGCCTTTACCATGTGGGGCTGCTCCCGCTCATGGTTTCACGGCGTGTTGAGTTCAAACAACGAATTAATTTAAATCAAGTGGATTGACAAACAGCAACCCTTTTTATTGATCTTTGATAGCAGTTGTATTAATGGATACCGTTATAGGCTATCAGATTACTATTCAAATCGGCATCGCTTGTGGTGGTAAAGGTCAACATGTTACTAGTGGCCTTTGTGACAATGGCCTCATACAGCTCTTTGGGCGAGAGAGAGGGTTGCTTGGACATGAGCGATGCAGCAATGCCCACGACGTGTGGGTTGGCCATGCTAAATAATTATTATCCATATTTAGTGCTCAGATGATTATGTAATCGCAGAAATAGAAAAGCGTTTTCTTTACCTGGTTCCATCCAAGACCTTGGTCTCGTCTGAGCCACCAATCCATGTGCTCCTGATATTAGAGCCAGGAGCATATACCTTGACACATCGACCCGTGTCGGAATAGTATGGGACCTTGTCATTGACGTCAGTTGCACCTACTGCAAAGGCATCCGCATTGGATGACGGTGAAAAATAGCATGCGTCTGTGCCGGAATTGCCTGCAGAAACGAAGACGGGGATGTTGTAATCATTGACAAGTTTGGATACGGCTTCATCAATCAATCGTGATTTAGGACCGCTCAATGACAAGTTGATGAGCGCTTTGCCTGGTGTGGCTACTTGGATCACATGTGAAATCCCTAACAACAGACGCGTAATGTTGGTTTACAATTGTGTACATTGAGTTAAATATAAATCACACTTCCTTGTATATATACATGCATGCGTGCATACATGCATCTCAAACAGTAAAGCCTATACCTTTGATCAAGTTGCTCATAGTGCCGTCGCCTGATTTATTAAGGATCTTGACGGAATGGATATTGGCTGATTTGGCAACGCCATACATTTTGCCTGCAATTTTACCAGCAACGTGTGTACCATGACCACCAAGATCAATATCGTCTTCTCGATCCACAAAATTGGCTGCCGCTCGAGCACGGCCTTCAAAATCCGTGTGTCCAACATTAACGCCCGAGTCAAGGACAAATACATCGATGCCCGATCTGTATTGTATGAATACAGTCATTGTTAGTGGTGTTGTTGTTGTTGGTGGTGCCATAAATCACAATCTATACAATAAAGAACTTACCCAGCAGTTTCATCAAACTCGTATGAATCCAACTCACCCAACGTACGTTTGTGAATCCGTGCAAGTCCCCAATCAGGACTGGACGAAAGTTGGAATCGTTTGTTGAGGTTCGCCTCTTTTTCTCCATCACGGAAATCATATGCTTCTGGAAGCAAGAA